>NC_079479.1:9119490-9422520 GCF_026230105.1 Diorhabda sublineata
TGCTACAAGTAAAGTTGACAGAATTTTTTCACATTTTAATTTGAATGGCTTTTCATTGTCTTTGATTTTTGTTTTCTCAAGAAAGTTTGTTGTTGAATATTCCTACTGTAAAAAACGATGATTCGTCAGATCTTGAGGGGTTTTTCAAATTATCAAAAAAAGAAAAATAAAATAATGCATGTATATATACGAGATTAAAAGAATGAGCTTTGAGAATATTTGAAATGATATAGAGAACGGGCAAAATTAAATATAACTACATGTTTCAAATAATTTAATATATTTCAGGTACTGATAATGGATAGTGTAAAATCTGTAAGGGAGCATTTTGTAGCATGCATAGTGGATAATGTTTCATTTACTGAAGATACATTCAAAAAATTTATTCAATTACAAAATAGATTACATGATACAGTATGTGAAAAAAGGAATTTGGCAACTATAGCTACACACGATTTCAACAAATTGGTATGATTAATCGCTTTTTATTTTAGATATTACCAACTTAAGATGAATTTATATGAAAATTTTTGAATTTTGTGGTAGGAATATAATATTTATAAAATTGTGTAATTGTTTCAATGTTTTAGCCTCCAGGAAATCTAACCTATAAAACTGCCTTACCTTCAGAACTAATGATAAAACCATTGAATAGAGCAACTGTAATGACTGGAGCTGACCTCTTCTCTAAATTGCAAACGGAAGCTAATAACTTGAGAAAAGAAAAGAAAAGGAACACTTACAGCGGGATTCACAAATTTTTGTACCTCATCGAAAGAAAACCCGAATATCCTTGTTTAGTGAATTCGAAAGCAGAAGTTATATCATTTCCTCCCATCACTAACTCGGACATTAGTAAAGTAATCCATTATTTTTGGTACTTTTGTTTAAAATCCAGCATCATTCAAAATAATATCACAATAATGAACCAAACAACGCATTTGGTATCACTCATTATACTGAATAGCAACACTTTGTGCGTATTGGTTCGTTATTGTAATTGCAAGTAGTTTAAATTGAATTTTCAATTTCTTTAAAAACTTTTATGAATATTTGGCATTATAACCAAACTCATTGGAATATAAAATGTGATTTTGCAAGAATAGTAGAATGAAAAATTAATCTATTTTTTGGTTAGGTTAACTGTAGCTTCGATTAGATGAGAATTACTATAGCTTCGATTAAATTAAGTTTACTTCAGCTTCGATTAGGTTATGTTTACTATAACTTCGATTAGGTTATATTTACTTCAGCTTCGATTAGGTTATGTTTACTTTAACTTCGATTAATTTAGGTTTACTTTAGCTTCAAATAGGTTATGTTTACTTTAACTTCAATTAGGCTACTGTTTTCAGATAGAAGTTACAACAACTAAAATATTCTTGGAAGTCACCAGCTCTGCGTCCATTCATATCTGCAAAACAGTATTAAGTACTATCCTCAAGGACATGGTTTTGTTATTTGAAAAGGATATTGAAGTTCAACAAGTGAAGACAGTCGATCAGTCCGAACAGCTCAAAGTCGTTTATCCATCAAAAACTGATCTTATATTTGAAAAGGATGTTCCTATAAAGGTAAATAGAAAATAAATGGAACGAATAATGATTCTCTTCCAATCTGTATTCTTAAATTAAACATTTTTGTTACTACAATTTTCACTTGCGATTTTATATTTTTCCTTAGTTTCCCCTTTTCCTTCTGGTAAGAACTTACCAAGTCATATTTCTTGATTGGAGTAAAAGAATTGGAAAAGAAACTTGGAATAGAAAACAAAAACACAAAGTAAATATTTGGGATAGCTCCATCTTGGCACAAAATAAACCCCGCAGAGGAATTTTTCCTACATCAGGGCTAAAGCTAATAAATCCCTACCACGAATTAAGTCCTTTTCATATCACAAATAAGATAAAAAAAAAACATCTCTCACCAATGAACCCATTTTTCGTGTAGCTCAACGGTCTACTCGCAAGGCAGGCTCGGTAAAGAATAGACATGGATGGACCACACCAAACAACTGCTCCAACTAAACAGGCGCGGAATTCGACCACCATGGACGTTACAGACGATCCGGAGTGCCATTGGTGCATGGAGGAGAATGAAATCTTAAACCGCGTCATCTGTGAGTGCCTAGCACTCATATGAGCGCGGTTAAAACACTCACAGCTCGCCTAATGACATAAAAGGTTCACAAAGCGCCTGATCGGCTTCTCAAAGGATGTCGGCTTTGGTAGAATCAAGTGGGGCTACAATTAACTATGAACGATGAATAATATTTTTTCAACTCTTTAGTTGAAAGACTCCAAAAACAGTAGTCAAAATTTATTTTTCTTTGCGATGTGCCAATTCTTGGTACGACCAAAAGTGTTGTTCTAACAGCTCTCAGTAGTCTACTTACAAAGCTGGAATTAAGAACGATCCAGAATGCTGCTGGTGCATAAAGAAAGAAGAATGCATGTCACGAGTACCCAGCACTCAGACGAGCTTTTAACACTACTATGTGTCCAGTGACAATAAAAGTTTTAAACCAAGTTGTTGATTAGTTTTCCAACATCAATTTTGCTCTGTATTGGAGCATTTTGTTTCTTTTACAAAGACTTGGAGCTTCTCTGTATTGGATATCAACATCTTTCAATATCATTTAATAACAAAATGAATCTCAAATTCAATAATAAGTGAAACCGATGAATAATTTAGTTTTCACAATATCTTATATTGTTTTTGAATATATATTGGTCAGCGGGAGAAGAATTCTTCAACTACTAGCTTGTACTTAATACTATGTTAGACTAGAATTTCACAAAACATATACGACTAATGAAGATATTCAAGGAGACAATAAATATGTCTGTGTTTTTATTAAAATGCTTTCTTCGACAACTTCTTTCTCTCGTTTACATCGATGATTGCCAAATTTTTTGACGCAACAATGCAGTGCAAAAGTGAAATTCCAGTTTTCAAAAAACATATGGGTGCAGAGAGGAAAAGTATTATTTTGAATAGTCCCAGACCTACAACTGAAAATACAAGTTATTTAGTAAATCATAATTTTGAAAATTTATACAAAAAAACAAAGATTTATAAACATAATATATATACAATGTGTACATAAAATAGAATAACTTCTATCAAGTTTATACTAAAAAAATAGATTTAACGACATATGTAAAGTGTCCAAAGTATATGACTAATAGTAGGGGAGCCCTAGAGGGGATTTTGGAATCTAGGAGGGTACCTCGCCTATTGATAAGTATCTCCAGTCAATATGAGCCCTTAAAATAAGTCGGAGCGCTCAAGGTGCCCCTACAGATCAATCTGATTACATCTTAAAGTTATATTAAGATAAGAGAGATTAATAATTGTATGTAAGGAGTCCCAATGTCACTTATCTAAAGATTTAATCATAATCTAAGGTATGAGAGGGTAATAAAATTGCAAAAAAGTATATTTCTACTATTTTTTCTTATTTTTTAAGAAAGAATGTTAGAATAACAAATTATATATCTATATGATAATTTTTACAACCCGATAGTGATAAAAAAATTACTAATAAAGATCCAAGCATATAGCTGGGTTAAAACATATATTCCCCCCTCTGTCCCTTTCACTTTTCCCTTATTTCTTTCTGACTCCTACATCTTCCCCACTCGAGGTGCGCTCCACAAGCAAATCAAAAATTGTGTTTTTGGTAAATCAAATAAGAGAAAATTGAAATGTTGCTATGAGAAATTCTCAAACTCAGATATTATTATCATGCTGACCAATATGGCATATCTACAACCATAGAGTAGACATTTCCTAATCGGCCCAATGATCTTAAAAAAATCTTCACAAGGGCTCCTTGGACTTATATTCTAACTAAAATTTTTCTTAAAACTTAACTGTTATTGGTGACATTTACACGTTTAGTAAAATAGCTGTTTTCACAATTTGGGTTTTCAATAACAATATAATACTTACCAATTGGTCCTTCGGTGAAGTGAAGAAGGTACAGCGAAGCATAAAATGCTTCGTTACCTGCACACATTAGAAACAACACAGTTTTATTTGTATAATATAAATTCATAATGGGATTTTCTGACATGTCAACAAATTTGTGACTACTTTTTCCTTGCAATACAGATCTGAAAATAAAGATAAAACAATTTGGAAAATATTGATAATTCAAAAAAAAATAAAAGAATATTTACGTGTGTAAAAATATCCAGTGGCACGCAACGTCAATACACATAGACATAATAAATAAAAAGCTATATTTTGGATAAAAATGAGCTAGCACAGTTACCAATCCCATAGTTCCACAACGATCGGTTAGTTGATCTAGCATTGCACCAAACTTGGTACTTTGATCAAAATGTCTGGAAAAAGGAATTCTATCAATAACATTCATGCATCATTTTCTGAAATTTGGTGTATACTTTGAAATACGAGGGTCGTTTAAAAAAATGTACTGCCCATCTATTTTTCAACATAGTCTCATTTTATGTCTTTACCCTTATCCATCGATGGTCTAACTGCGATAACGTCCTCGTCTGATGATAATCTTTCTCTTGAAAGTGAAACTTTGAGGTAAGCAAAGAAGAAAAAAATCGTTGGGGCAGATTGGGTGGGTGGTCAATCAATTGGAAATGTAAGTTGTAAATTTTAGCTATGGCAATCACAGGAGTGTGTTGTCCTAATGGCAAAGCACTTTTTTCCTCAAATGCTGTAATTTTGTTGCAATTTCTCCCTTCATCTTATGAAACAACCACACAATCCCATAAGTATTCCAAAAAATTTTACTTTAGAGCAGATCACATATATCATCTCGTTTTGGCCAGTAAAATGAGAGGGATAGTCCTATCGGATCAAGAAATTTTACTGTTATGTCTCCATCTTCTTTCGCGACATTTGTTATTATTTTTTCATCCGAAAAAGAAAGTGCAATTTGTCTTTTCTGATATATGTGGTGTAAATTATTTCATAATACACAATAATAATAATAAATATTTAGTGTGAGCTGTTTTTGGCAATCTCTTATTAGATAAAACATTTTTTACTAATTTAATTACATTATTGATCAATTTGTCTCAAGATATTTTTAAGATGAAATAATACCTGGCAGCATGACCATCAAAAGCATCTAATAGGGCTGATACTACGTAACAAGTACAGGCTATAACATAGTTAGTAGGCATGAAATAAAATGAAATTATTGCCAAAACAATTCTTGCATATCCTAAAAAATAATAAAAACCGCATAAAAGTATATAAAATGATAAATACAACTTTACAAACCTATTATGTTTGGTACGAATGTGAAAATATTTTCTTCGGTCATTCTGAAAGTGAAAGAATTATGAATTACTTTAAAAAACTTTATCTACTGTGTTTACTTCAATACACTTTAAAATCTGATTATCTACTGCTTTCTGATAATATTTGACATATTTCAAAATTTTTACAAGCACTGGATTTTTTCTTCTTTTAGATGGCCTTCTAGATGGCGAGCTGAGCGAAATCCACTTTAAATAAGAGCTGAAACTTTTATAAATTTAAAACTTGTTAAATCAATCAAATAAATTACAGACTTATCTCGAATATTTCCTGTTTTTTTGGAAAACTCGTATATTTCCTGATTTTTAGAAAATTCGCTCATAGAAAAACGTTGCGGACGCTTATATTTATGTACACTCTATGGTTTTCTATGAAAATAGAATAACCAAATTTGAAATTAGACGATGAGAATCAGATTATCTCATATAATCTCAAGATTAGTTAAAACTCATTGAAATTAGATTCAAAATACCAAATTATGTTGCTAATTGAACTTTTAGATGACATCAACAGAGTAAGAATAAATTAATGTTATAAACGGACTTGAAATGTCATATGTCAAATAGTTGGTATATGGGACAAGTATGTGATCTCAGATAGATCTATGGATACAGAAAAGTATCTTTCAAATTGTCAGGAACGGTATAGATGAAATTGCCAAAAGTGTTAAATAAATGTAAGATATTGTAATTTTTAATAGCTGATCTTCATTATTATTAAGAAGTTATAAAATTTCAGTTTAAATTTATAATGATAGTGTAATTTATTAAACATTTTTTATCAAGTAAATGTAACGAAGCAATAATTTTGACTAAATCCAAAATTTCTTTAAGTCGTCTCTGTATTGTTTTGACAAAATGAGCAGTCGCAGGTTTACTTTTGGAGGATGTAGTTTTCGTTCTATACGAACCTGAAGTCACTGGAAATGTACGAAAAGTGTAATGGCGGACTGCAAAAATGTGGATAATGAACATGAAAAAGCTATTAAAAATGAAGTGAAATTTCCAATTAATATAAATTATTTTCCAAGTGATGTGTAAACAGAATAAACCTACAATGTGTTGTATGTGATAAGTGCCTGTCTTTTCTAAATTTAACATTTTTTTATTTGGGTCTGAAAATATGGCCCCATCTCCAGAAAACGACAATGCACCCAAAGCTCCCGACAAAATTGACAAGAATAAATCGGAAAGAGCTATTACCTCAGATAACAATAAGGATAATGACAAAGACGAAAAGGTATGTCAACTGTTATGTTCTTATTTCTTCTGTTCTTGGATAAAAAGAAAGTGGTATTTGTTCTTATTCATCTAATTTTGTTGGTGAAAACGTATTCTTTTTGGGGATGCGTAATTTTCTTATTAATTTTATTAACAAATTGTAACGAGCTAACCAATATAATTGATTTTTTAGTATGCGTCAATATTCTCAATATTTATTCACTAATTATTTTTTATTTGAATATTTAATTATTTGATCTGCTTTTGTTTTCATTTGACGTGAGATGTGACGTTGCGAAAATTGGGCGTAAGCGTTTTTTTAAGACCTAAAAATAAATTAAAATTTTATTTACCTTGAATTTAAAAAAAATCTTGTGACCAACAAATACTTGATATTGAAATGCTTTCATGTGTTTTTATCATGCTTTATTATACTTATATCAAGTCAATTTTACAACAAATTCGTATCCGAAAATAATGATTGTGATAATATACAATCCACAAATTCTATCACAAATTAAAAAAATTATGGGATGAATCATATTTGATGGTTTTCATGAAACATATTAAAATTCTCAACTTTAAAAATCAGATTTACTGATAGTACTATATTCTCACTTAATTATAATTTATTCTAACAATGTATACTTTATAAGTTAGAACTGATTGTATTAAAATTGTTTGTTGAAAGCTAAACAACGTTCAATTTTTAAAAATGTTTTAATATTATTATGAAACTTTGACTTAGCAACATCTAGAGATACTCGAGAAGTAATTTGGGCATCTTATTATTTATTCATAATGATTATGGATTTTATTAACCATTTCTAGAGTAGTTACCGTAGATCACAGCCCCAGATGTTTTGCATCACTTGTGTCCTTATGACAATTTTTAAAAGCAATAAACCATTTACAAATCATCTGATGGGATTAAGCACTTTCGGGATAGTATTTACTCACCTTTTTTTGATTTCTTAGTTTTTTCACATAAAAAAATACAATAAATGATTCTGAATATGTAGGATACTATGCAGAGGTTTATTTTTTGGATGTTCAAAAATTTTGAAAAAAAAGTAACTTTTTTCATTCCATTATAAATATTTATGTCTTGTTTCAGACGTTATCAAATTTGAACGACGGGGAACTGAAGGCACTCCTGGATGAAGCAATTAATTATAAAAACCCAAAGGATAGAGAGGGCAAAAGTAAACTTTTTAAGGTAGAGTATCTGAAATTGGAATTAAAAAATATACTATTGAAAATTAATTTGAGTAAAAAGTTAATTTGTTCCATTCACACACACAAACACACCTGTTTTCTATATCATAATACATAACAAAAGAACATAAACATAAATAATATGACACCATCGACTGTGTTACTTCACATAAATTTTTTTGTATACTTTTTACGTAAATACAATGAAAAATCGATTTGGAACTACTTTGCTCTAATCGGTGGAAGATCTATCAGGAATTCTTAAAAAGGGCTCGGTTTCCAACACGCCGCATTCTGAATGACTGGTATCTCAATTCAAGCTGATTTTAAATATGTTCCATTAAAAAAAACTTTGATTTAACATTCTGGAACATGTAAGATTGTAAATAATTTTAAAATGTTAAGACTATAATGTCTCAAATTGATATCGGAAATTAATGGAAATTAATATTTCCAAAAAAATAGTCTTCCTTTGTGCAAAGGAGAAAACAATTACTTTCCTGACTAATGCCTTGACAACCATTGAATTACATCGCCTCTAAAAAGCGGAATGTTCATAGCTCTTTTTGTCGATATCAACATCCCTGATGTGGTTAAAATAACTCTTTGTACGATTAACAAACCATTGTGATCCGATGTTTACATTTAGGCGTATTTATTTTAGGATCTTCTTAATCAAGCTGAAGAAACAGAACGGATCGCCAGAGCAACGAGCGCTGGTGGATCCGAAGAAGCCCGTCATTACAATCCTTCTGCTGCGCGCCGCCACCACGGTCGTCACGGCGCAGGCGCCGACGGCAGCGGGGGCGGCGGGCAACACGGAGGCCGGAGACACCACGATCGACACAGAAAACCGACTTCGATATCTGAGAATATGATGCACGGTGGCAGTTTGGATAATCTTGCCAAAGAAGAATTGTTTTTAGAATCCACCCATTGTTTAGTCAATAAGATGAAGAAGGTTAGCGCGAGACAAAGAGAAGGGGGTAAGTTTATATACTCCACTTTTAATTTTTTTCTGATATTTGGTATAATTAATGCAACGTTCTCGTTGGCGCTCGCGCTGACGCTCTCGTTCGCGTTGGAAACTGTTTCAACTTTTCTTTGTCATTTTAATTTACTGGCCTCATAACACCACAACCAATTTAGATATTGTCTGGATGTCTTTTTGGCTCTGGAACGCGAACGTCGAACATAATAATTGGCCGTCTCCCAGCGCGAACTTGAAACGCGATCGCGAGCGTTTGTGTTTATGAATGACACTTCATAATTGAACTTTATTATTACCTGAGGTTACATGGTTTTGTTCACAAACAATCTCAATTAGTGTAAACTGCACTGAAGACGTCTTAAAATAGAGAAAAAAGGCGAAAGTTTTGATTCGAGTTGAATTTATAAACTCCTAAGTTCGTTTCCGCGCTGACGATCTCGTTCGAGCTCGCGTTGGAAACTGTTTATTAAGTTCTGTTTAATTTATCTCGAACGCAAACGGGACCGTCAACTCGGGCTCGAGCGTAAATTGAGCTTTACGTAACGAAACGGTGCGCATGCGCTGAACGATAGGTATTACCAGTGCCTCTTGATAAATAAAACAAATCAGTATAACCGTAGCCTCCTTTCGTACCAGAGTTATGTTATTTTTCTAGTTACTCTGAAAACTGAAATTTTAGAGCGTTTTCAAAAAAAAATTGAGAAACATTTTATACGATTCGCGCCCGTATCACACTTTCACGTCAAAACCCGATAACAAATATAAAAAAAAAAACAGTGATCAGTACCAGAAATTCATAAAAACGGGATCTGTTGCCGACGCGTTCAGGACGAAGTAATCTGATTTGATCTATAAAAACTGTTGAAGATTTTGTATAAGAAGGCGCCAGATTTTGCTTTGTGCGATTATTATTTGTTTTCTAAGGTTAAATCTACAATTATGGGAACAAGGTTGAAAGAAAAAAACAACCCTCGTATATAAACCCAATTTATGTGGAAACATTTTGTTATAAATAAACATGGGTGTATGAAATTTGAGACTGCTTATCAAATTTGTATTTAATTTTAGCCAGTGATAAAAATGATTTCGATTCAAATACCACCAGAGGGAAACTTCTTTAAATTTATTGCTACGAGGGCTGCAACTTAAGTAGATTGTGGTTTTAGATCAATAACATTTTATAAGCTATTGAACCTGGCTGAACTTATTTACGAAATATTTTGTTTTATTTGGACCAGCCAATTTTGTTGGGGCCACACGTCACAGCAAATACATCGCCTTGCAAAACAGTAGCATGTGTCCCAATTGAGAAAAATTCGCTTTTTATTAGTTTCTCGTGAATCCTATTGCAATATATGTGTCTTCCTTATTACCAAATTTTGTTATTTTTTATATATTTTTTTAATCACAACTTGATGAATGTCGAAACCTTGTAGTGATCTTTTAATTTTCACTTTCGTTTTATAAATGAATCACCCTGTATTTGTGAAAAGAAAACGATTTGAAATGATATGGAAGAAATGCCTCGATTTCAGTATAATTATCGATAAAGTTTGCTTTTTATTTAACAAGCAAAAATAAATTATTTATATTTAATACTTTCTGAGTTTAATTTGTTATGGTTGGCAACATCGAAATTTTAACATGCTTTTCGATATTGACCTTGAATACCTTTTGTTTTATGTGAAAATTTCCCGTTAAAAATTAAGCAAAAACGTAAAATCATAAATTTTTTTTGTTACAAGACTAAATAAACTAAAATATCAAGCATTGGATACGTCGCCTTTTAGGCATACGTATTTATTTTAAATTTTGCATTAATAACACTAGGCAATTACAAAAATTATTTACAATGTGATTCGTAATTCTTATATAGGGTGAGCTGGAAAGTTTTGCGAATTTAAAAAAATAGTAATAATAAAAAAACTATAATTCACATACAATTTTTTATTTTATTTGAAATATACATCTGGGAAATTCATCGTCCAGGTGTGTAACATCGCGCTGCGAAAATTCCTGGAATCTAAATCTCAAATTTGTAAAAACTCGCCGGCACATTGAGCGGGGAATAGCTGCTATTTATTCTCGGATTTTGGTCTGATTAAGCTTGGCTGGGTTATTGGAGTAGATTCTACTTTTCAGGTATCCCTACATAAAAAAAATCCGATGGTGTTACGTCCGGACTACTAGGCGGCCATACAATAACCTCTCGGCGAGATATATAATTTGTAATTACTATTTTCAAATTTTCAAGGTATTCTATCTATGCCTCCTGTCTTTCTCCATTTTTATATTTTATAAGTATTTTAAAAATGATTCTAGTACAAGGTCTGGTTATTAAATAACGAGACTGGTTACGAGAAAAGATTTTTTTATAAAATATTTTATACATTCGAATGCTCCCCTTCAATATAGTCCCCTCCCCTGGCCACCGCCCGTTTCCATGCGTTTTTTCCATTGATTGAAGCAGTGCTGGAAGTCTTCTTTGGTGATGAACTTTAATAGTTCTGTTGTTTTTAGCTTTACCGTTTCCATCGACTCAAATCAGGTCCCTTTTAAAGCAGATTTTTTGTTCGAAAAATAAAAAAACTCACACGGTGCCAAATCTGGTGAATACAGCGGCTGCTTCATAGATTATGGGCAGGTGTGTTGTCGTTTTTTACGAACTCGTTTTCGCAATGTCGCCAACACTGATAAATAGTAAGTCTTGTTGTAAGTCTGGAACCCATTCAGTCATGAATATACCGTTAATGTCGAAAAAAGAACGATCAAAATTGGTTTGAATTTTGATTTGCTCTTTCGGCCTTTAGTAAAGCGCTTACACCGCTCAAAAACATGCGTACTAGATAGAGAATTGCCCCCATAGGCTCTTGTTACAATTTATAGCGCTCAAAGTCGGAGTATTTTTCGTTATAAAAGAGAAAAAATAACGCTATTGCACAAATACTATAATAGTGACGGCAACGTGTTTTGGGACGTACATATTTTGATATCTAACGCCCGTCTAGGGCGCCCTCTAGGCGCTCAGTCTCGTTATTTAATAGCCAGACCTCGTATTTTACAACAGTTGTAAAAACAAAATAATTCAAATTTGGTATGATCAAGTAGCGATTTTTCCAAATACGGAATAATGTCGTTTTCAACAACAAACGTAAATAGAGAATGAAGACACGATGCAATAACCTCAATAGCAACAAGACCGTCGAACTCTCGCGATGCAAGATTATAAAAAAATTATCCCCCGATTTTTTTTCTGACGACATTGGACAAAAAATGAAATAGCTCGAAGATATTTTAAAAACTCGTCAAAATTTTAAAACAATAATAAATAAATGTAAGAATTTTAGAAAAAAAAACGAAAATAGTTAGTTACGAGGGTTGTCTAGAAAGAAACACACCTTTGGTATCCTGTATATGGTAAATCACCCCAACGTCCGAAGAATGAAAATAAAATTATTTAGAACATATTAAGTAATTAATCACTTTAGTTGAAAAAATCTAAAATGTAATTAAAACAGCTGAGATCGACAATTTTCAAAAATCTAATGTACATTTCACGTTCCGGGACTTGATTTGGGAGTATATGACGTAGAAGAAATGCTCTGACATGAAAAAAATTACCAATTAGAAGTGCACGAAGCCGAAGTATGACTAGGTGCATTTTCCTGATAGAAAAGCACTTTCTTTTTCTTCAATTTCCCCATTTAACCTTATCCAGCAATATTGCGTGATACTCTCTCGTTGTTAGTCTCGAAATCACATTAGTGACCGGACTTCTAACCGAACACTGCCATCTAAGACGTCACCTTCACACCATGGGCATCACGGACGATCCGGAGTGCCGCTGGTGCATGGAGGAGGCCGAAACTGTACACCACGTTATCTGGGAATGTCCTGCACTCACATGGGCGCGCTTTAAATACCTAACGACATCAAAGGATTCAAGCCAAAGCGCCTGATCGGCTTTTCAAAGGACATCGGACTTTGGTGACGTCAAGTGGGGCACGACGAGTCTATCTGAAGGCTTCACGGCCGCCCACACCTACGAACTAAGAACTAACTATGAACTCTCTTGTTGTTAGGCGCGAAATCACATTAGTGACCCGACTTCTAACCAGACACTGCAATCTAAGATGTCTCCTTCACACTATGGGCATCACGGACGATCCGGAGTGCCGCTGATGCATGGAGGAGCACGAAACTGCACACCGCGTTATCTGGAAGAGCCCTGCACTAAATCGAGCGAGAATTAAACACCTAACGACATGAATGGGCTAAAGCCAAAGCGCCTGATCGGCTTTTCAAAGGACATCGGACTTTGGTGACGTCAAGTGGGCACGACGAGTCTATCTGAAGGCTTCACGGCCGCTCACACCTACGAACTAAGAACTATGAACTCTCTTGTTGTTAGGCGCGAAATCACATTAGTGACCCGACTTCTAACCAGACACTGCAATCTAAGATGTCCCCTTCACACTATGGGCATCACGGACGATCCGGAGTGCCGCTGATGCATGGAGGTGCACGAAACTGCACACCGCGTTATCTGGGAGAGCCCTGCACTAAATCGAGCGCGAATTAAACACCTAACGACATGAATGGGTTCAAGCCAAAGCGCCTGATCGGCTTTTCAAAGGACATCGGACTTTGGTGACGTCAAGTGGGGCACGACGAGTCTATCTGAAGGCTTCACGGCCGCCCACACCTACGAACTAAGAACTATGAACTCTCTTGTTGTTAGGCGCGAAATCACATTAGTGACCCGACTACTAACCAGACACTGCAATCTAAGATGTCTCCTTCACACTATGGGCATCACGGACGATCCGGAGTGCCGCTGATGCATGGAGGTGCACGAAACTGCACACCGCGTTATCTGGGAGAGCCCTGCACTAAATCGAGTGCGAATTAAACACCTAACGACATCAAAGGATTCAAGCCAAAGCGCCTGATCGGATTCTCAAAGGACATCGGACTTTGGTGACGTCAAGTGAGGCACGACGAGTCTATCTGAAGGCTTCACGGCCGCCCACACCTACGAACTAAGAACTAACTATGAACTCTCTTGTTGTTAGGCGCGAAAACACATTAGTGACCCGACTTCTAACCAGACACTGCAATCTAAGATGTCTCCTTCACACTATGGGCATCACGGAGGATCCGGAGTGCCGCTGGTGCATAGAGGAGCCCGAAACTGCACACGTGTTATCTGGGAGAGCCCTGCACTAAATCGAGTGCGAATTAAACACCTAACGACATCAAAGGATTCAAGCCAAAGCGCCTGATCGGCTTTTCAAAGGACATCGAACTTTGGTGACGTCAAGTGGGGCACGACGAGTCTATCTGAAGGCTTCACGGCCGACCACACCTACGAACTAAGAACTAACTATGAACTCTCTTGTTGTTAGGCGCGAAATCACATTAGTGACCCGACTTCTAACCAGACACTGCAATCTAAGATGTCCCCTTCACACTATGGGCATCACGGAGGATCCGGAGTGCCGCTGGTGCATAGAGGAGCTCGAAACTGCACACCGTGTTATCTGGGAGAGCCCTGCACTAAATCGAGCGTGAATTAAACAGCTAATGACATCAAAGGGTTCAAACCAAAGAGCCTGATCGGCTTCTCAAAGGACATCGAATTTTTGGTGACGTCAAGTGAGGAACGACGAACTATGAACTCTCCTGTTGTTTTCCGAAAAACCACCGCCTTCATTTTTCTAGTTCCTTTGCAATCAATTGTCTTGACTGGTGCAAATGCGTTCTTTTGATATGACGATAGCCTCCTCTATCTTTCTAACCTCAATTTAATATCATTTAGTGAACCTAATGCTCGTGGTCAGTCAAGTTGAATCGACAAGGTTTTAATACATTCACCCGCGATTAAATGAGGGTGCAGAGCTTATAAACTCTGGCATCTTGAGTTCGAGGTCGGAAATTTCTCAGACGACTCTCGTATATAGTAAAATAGAATCGGTTTCAATTTCAATAGATCGGATTTATCAATATACTGAGTAAACTTCGTAATAAATAGATTTGCCGAGCTAAACATTTGTACGCTATGTGTTATTGATATTTATTATCTAAGCGAAATGAATCATATTGTTGATGGTAATGATCAAATTACAGTCGAGTTAAATTGATGATAAAGTTTGGATTCAAGATATTTCTATTTATTTTAATATCGAATGCATTTTATACCGTTTTAACGTATTCACTCGAGGCATAAATTCAACATCTACTTTAGGAAGTATCAAACTCCCATAAAATTTTTACAGTGCGTAATGATTCAATCATATTTGTTTCTGAAAGTTGAAAAACTAAAACAACCGCCCTCCGAGCACTTCGTATAATGGAAAACTGGACGTGGATATCATCTCCGAATTTTTTTTGTAAAATTCGCATAAATAGTCTAAAAATCTCCTGGATAACTAATGCATGGGAAACTTGACCGCGAACATCGTCACCACGGGGAGTTTCTTACAAAATTTGCGTAAATAAATCGAAAAAGATTTTCGGGTCCTTCTTTTCGATTTTGCTATCGACGAAATTAAATTTATGTGATCTGATTCTCGGTTCGTGAAAATATGACGTTCTTGTCCGGGTTCCGGTGAACGGGGTACTTGGAAGACTCGTTTTAGAGTGCATTTTGAAATTTGAAATAAATATTCGTTTCAATAAACTCGAAAGCTTCTGGGAATCTGATTTGAATCACTAGCTGGTGTGTAAACTCAAAGATATACATAAAAATGGAAATTGATTTGGAATAACTGAATTTTTGAAAAAAAATTTTGCATAAATTCATGATTCAAAGTAGATATATGTAATTTCAAATGATTTTAGGAAGGTCTCGTTTTAGTAATGTAGTTATTATTCCATCAATATGTATCTACACACGAAATTTTAAAATCCTAACATCAAAATTGACGAATTTTCATCCCCCTCCTGAATTTTTACTCTTAAGCATAAACACGAAATCGAAAGATCATAAGTTCAAAATACACGGACTTTCATCCCCTGTTCGTAAAATTGACGGACTTTCATACTAACTACTAACCCCCTTTGAGGGATGTATTTCAAAAAATGACGAAAACGTAGCTAGTATTTCCCAATTTTTAGCCTAAACACAAAATTGAAATATTTTAACTTTAAAATTGACAGATTTCTATAAAACTTTCATCCCCCTATTGGGAATTTTGAATAAACCAGTAAAGTCTATTTCTATATTTTTATTTAAAACACCCTGTATCTCAAAGCAGATAATTATCTACTTCAAGTATTTTGGTTTTAATCTTTTAAGATTTTCCGTGTGAAGTATTTACACTTTTTAATGTCCTACCCTGTATATATGATATCACTTTTTCGATTTAATTTAGATTCTAATCTTTCTTTGTATATTGGTAATTTCATGTTCTATTTCCGATTATTTATAAGGTAAATGCTATTATCAAATAGAGAAGTAGCCAGACATAATGACCTTAATAATTTTTTAATAGCCTGTTGATATTTTGAAAAAAAAAAAAAGTTTTGTCATTTACTTTCTATAGCACTCGTATATTTTAACCGCTTAAACCATATCGCTTAGTACGCCCATGGATTCGTAATTGCATGTGTTCTAGATAATTGAATAAAAATTAACATGATATACGAATATATTAGTATATTTATGAACGTTCAATTTAATAATTGCGATAATTTATATTAGAATTAATTCCACACATTATTTATTATAGTTAATAAAATAATTTTATCTCTATACCTTCATTTAATTTCAAATAACGAAGTAAATACGGCAACGTCGATTAATTCAAGCAGTTTTTTTGTATGCGCGATACTCTTATCGACATAACCTCAAAATCCTTTTTATGTCCCGTCAATAGATTTAGATATTGTAGAAGGTTCGAGTTGTTGTGTCGTTATTTAGTAGTTTAAGACTTGTGTTTTTAAATTATTCACAATGTTTTTACAAAGGTGAAAAACCGCTACAGATGTAGATTCAAATTGAAAAGTGATCGCGATTTAGCGAAAATTTGGGAGGTTTACATCGGGGAAAAGTTGAACGTCACGACGAACATCTTTACTTGTTGAAACCGATTGTCCAAGTTGATATGGAAACTTTGAAATCTTTAAGCGGAAATTCATTTAGTTGTAAGTCGATATTTATCTAGAGAAAAATTAATTTGGTGAATATTAACTTCTAGTTGACTACCATAATCGATTTTTATGCTAGTGTCATCACTTAGTAGGTTGTATTTTATTTTAGCAACAAATTATGCAACTGTATTCGATTTTTATGATAGATTTAATGATAAGTGTATGAATTCGCTTTGCCATTTTTTATGTATAACCACGTTATCATGTTTATGAGAATTCATTTGAAATTATTTTATTTTCATGATGGAAAAAGTATTTAGTCGTTTTTTCTCACTTGTACTGATGATACTGTATATCATTCCTATATTATTTAAAATATCCCAAATAGCTAGGTATTTAATAACTGTGAAGTTTAAGGTTAAGATATTGTGGTATCTAAATAAATATTCTAATATAATGATTATTAACATATGTTTTAAGAAGGACTATACATAAAGTAGTGTTAGAACAATGTTTTCTACTACTCATAATTCATTACAATCAATTGTGAGTAATCAATTTGTCTTAATAATATCGTTTCATCAATAATTTCAAGCTATCAGAAGAAGATGGCATAGAGAGCATATTTCAAGAAGTTTAAGAAAGTTTATATTGAGGATAATAGAAATAGGTAGTAATAGTGAAAGGGAGTTGTTTGGGTAACTCTTTTTTTACCAGTTTCCTGCTTGATTTCAAAACGGAAATCTTTTTACTATGGTCACAAAATAGAATTATGTTCAAATTTGCTGCAAAAAACTGAAAAAACTTTTTCGTATTTTACTATATCTTTATTATCTACAGTTCCAATCCAATTTTACAACGACAATATATGAAAAAAATTCATATTTTTGATATATTGAGAATATAACTTGAGTAAACTTGACAAAAAAATCCTGTGGAAAAAGGGACATTATATATAAAGTAAAAATAAATATTCATTTGAGAAGCATTGTAAATGTCAAGTAATTTCCAATAAGAAATAGAATATTGTTGTTTCAGTTTTGATAAATTGTATTGTAGGGTCACAAAATCTGCGTATCGATATTCCAAAAAGAATCCTGATTCAAATGACTCTAGTTTATATGGAATGAATTGATATTTTTCTTGGGCTGGTCCATGAATTGGTATTGCACTGGTGGTTAAGTTCTAACATAATCCTTTTACAATACCAGAGGTTACATTCTTCAGAATTATGCTCATGAACCACACATAGCTTTTACAGAAGAGATGAGCATTTGGGCATTAATGGGTCAAATTGTTGAAATATCTTAAGTATTTAGTACTCATTATGTTTCCTATATTCTTTGTTAGAATTAATAGTAATAATAATATTTAATATTCATATTTTATTTTCAGGGAGTTTGCCTTGTGACGTAAACGCTAGCGTGATCACTCCCAGTAATCTCCCATTTATTAAGGAGGCTAAAAAAAGTCAGGCTGCTGTGAAAGATAAAGAATATACTGCTATAGATATTGAGTCTTCCGAATCACAAAGACTTCTGGATCATGATGTTTTAGCACAGAATTATCAAGAATCACAAGAAATTACCATTGTTCCTAGGTATACCTCGAAAGCTACATTACAGATATGTAAGTAATAGTTGATGACATAATAAGATGTAATTTTTTCTATTATTCATAAAAGTAGATAATTTCAACAATTTTAAATTTGATGGCGATCGTTCTAATGGCCATGTTATCTTCAGAGCTATGGATGATTCTGTTATTAGTTCAGGTTTATTATCACAACCAATAACAGTTCAAGAACATTGCCTTTTTTTCTTAGGCTCTAAATAATCAATTGCTTATTTGTTAGTACACTTTTTCATATATATTTTTAGTCGAAGGATGCTTCGAAGACTGTTTAATTTCCACTTTTAATACCAATGTAAACCTTGTCTTTGGGGTTACTATATTACCATATAAATAGATTTTAATACTTTGTCACGTGTTTCGATAACCAAGTTATCATCTTCAGATGCTCAGTTTACCTTCAGTCTCTGAAGATGATAACTTGGTTATGGAAACGCTCTTCAGACAGTGTAATTGTGTTAACAGTGTGTTCAGTATGAATATTATCAATGGTTTTAGAAATTCCAACTTAGTGTATATGTTTTTTTTTAATTTCAGCCGCAACGCCAGTCGATGAAGCTATCGCCTTGGATTTGGATAACGTTGCCGAAAAGAAAATTCAAGAGTCTAATAATCTGGAAAACAAGTTTATGAATAGCAAATACAGTGTATTTATACCAACGTATAGAAGTACAGATGATAGGGTAAGTTATTATAGCATATTGTTAACGAACACTAAACTGTGAAGCATATCTTAATATAATTTAAAGTTTGGCGAATGCGCCTATATGTCTTATAAATAAAATTGTATTGTTTTTGTAAGCTATTCACATCATGTTGTGACTGTTTTCATGGAAATAATTTCTTTAAAGGAATTTTTATTTGTTTATATCTAGAAAACGAATTATCTAGATATGTTAGATATAAGTAAAAGATAGTTTAGCGGCCAAAGTTTGTGAATAATCTGAGGTCATAGCGATCACATCGGGGTAGTGAAAAGTAGACCAAACAATCTATTTAAATGAATTATATAAATGTTTGTGGCTAGTTTAGTGAATAGTAAAGTGATAGTGGATAGTGAAGAGTTTAGTGTTTGTGTATAAATACACCCCATTGTTAAAAAAATTCTTCAAATAGATGAGAATAATATTTCAATATTTATTACTTGCTGATGATGCTGATTCACTTCAAAGCATATTAAATTGTCTTTTTCAACAGTCCTTTTATTTTGTTTGATCTAATGAATAATTAAAAAAATATATATGTGGGACGATTTATATGAATTATGAGGTCAAATTTACTCAATTTTATTATTCTGTTCTGGGAAATCAAAATCCAAACATCTTTTTTGTATAGATTATATTAATAAAAAATTAATATAATTGTCATTAACTTGAAAATTATTCTTTAATTATGAAAAAAATTTAAATATGTAACAATTACAGACTGTAGTTTTATTATTACTAGATTTTTATCTATACATGTTTTTGTGTATCAGGCAAACTATAGGGTGAGCAAAAACTTTTGACTGGTAATGTAACTGAAAGGATCTCGCCTATCTTTTTGATAGCTTATTTACTAACACAGGTTTAATAAAAAGAAGAGTTTAGATTCAGCTAGAAAAATAAACAAACTCCGTTTTGTTAATGCCAAACATACGGAAGGGACAATAAACTTATTGAATCGAAGATCTAACCAATTTGATTCCATCACATCTAACATTGAAACTCCAATATCCTTAATAATTATTTTTTACAGAGTTTCGGAATAAATCATCAATTTTATTGAATATTTAAAAAAAAAACGAGCAGGAAAAACACAAATATCGTTGGAACTTAATTATTATTAATGATAAACATTTATGTAACGTCACTGTTAGAGAGGAAAGGTCAGTCAATGTATTTATTATACATTGTACGTAAGGATTAATACATCGTGTGTGTCGCAGAGTAATTATTTCATTCACTTTTAATTTTCGAACTATAATGGCGAATTTTATCATCTAAATATAATTTTTTGGTGTCGTGAGTGATTTGTGTGTGGTGCGGTTTTTCAAAGTGGTTGTATTTAATGATTGTCGACAAGGATCATAGCGGCGATTACCCATTTTGGATAATAAAACCTTATTCCTTTCCAGTTTGGAATTACAACAATTTAGTTGTTGAAAAAAATAACCGAAAGGTACAACATCATTTCAAACTCTAACGTTTTTCGTATTTATTTACACCCTTTCTATTCATGAGAAGAATTAATAAACACATAATCACAATTACTATACACTACACTTAATTAACTT
Source organism: Diorhabda sublineata (assembly GCF_026230105.1). Taxonomy (NCBI): domain Eukaryota; kingdom Metazoa; phylum Arthropoda; class Insecta; order Coleoptera; family Chrysomelidae; genus Diorhabda; species Diorhabda sublineata. Next base: position 9,140,234 of record NC_079479.1, read on the forward strand.
GTAATAATTCATTTATTATTATCATTTGAATAATTTCTGCCATTACTTTTATTAATTTGATGTTTTCACAACGACTATGTATTTAAAACTAGACTCACTGTGTTTACACAAATCATTTATATACCTAAATAAAATTCTACAAAGTTTTAGAACAAAAAGAAATAAATATATGGACTTTCCTAGAAATTATTTATAAGAAATACTTTGTTTCTGTAAGCCGGTGCTTGGACGTGCATTTAAAGCTATCAGGAAATGAAGCTACAGTTAAGTAAATGAAGAAAAAAAGAATTTGAAAAACAGAAAAAAGAAGCATAAGAATCCACAGATACTGTACTTACAAAGACATGAGAAAGACTATGTACGGTCATCGATAAAGGTGACACTTGTTTCTGTAAGCCGGTGCTTGGACGTGCATTTAAAGCTGTCAGAAAATGAAGCTACCTTTAAGGAAATGGAGAAAAAACAGAATTTGAAATACAGAAGAAAGAAGCATAAGAATTCCCAGATACTGTTCTTACAGAGGCGTAAGAAAGACTATGTACAGCCATCAATAAAGGTGACACTTGTTTCTGTTAGCTAGTGCTCGGAAGTGCATTCAAAGCTATCAGAAAATGAAGCTATCGTTAAGGAAAAGAAAAAAACAGAAGAAAGAAGGATAAGAATTCATAGATACTGTGCTTTACAGCCATTGATAAAGGTGTATTCATACGGTACAAGGACTGTCAGGATTAGAAAAGTTGAGAAAAGCACAACCAACAGAGAAAATTTTTATTGATTGAGTGCCATTTAATATTCGGGCCCTGTTGCTTATTTCTGTTTGAAACAAACTATAAAGTTGTGTTTTTTAAACTTGTAGTTTTTCTTCATTTTAATAATTTTAAAATTCATTTTCTTATTGCCAAATTGTACTTGAAGTACAACTGAGTTAGTAAATTTGAAAAAATGCTTGTACTAGTTAATTTACATTTTGTATTTAATAGACATAATTAAATTTCACAGATATTTTGCATGATTTTTTAATTGGGTACTATTTTGAACCTCAGAGGCTACTAACTTTGAGATTTTGTTATGGTGCTTACAAAATGTTACATTAAGTATACATTGATTCTAAAAATTGAAAAATATCTAATGTAATATTTCGGCTCACTCATATTCGCATCACTATAAATAGCTGACTTATTTCGATAACTCTTTATCCTTTTAAAATTTTAAACATTTATTGAAGGGTACTAGTTTTCAAAAGTTTTTACTACTTTTTCTTTCGAGAGAAAACTATTTTCTGTTATCCACTTCCTTGCTATAGTTAACTCAAATCCATATTTCTTTTTCAGAAAGTTGATGAAAATGGAAACGCTCTTCACCAAAATACAAAAGCTAAGAAAAAGAAGATTCAAACCGACAAAAACGTTGTCGTTCTCACTGCAGAAAGTGTAAGTATGTATTTATATCTGGTGACCCAACCAAAAATTTCATTGCCAAAGATGATTTCGAGTATTATTCAAATTCCGAAAGAGTGAATATTATTTGACACTAAATACTCACCCTGTATATATAAAACTCACAGAGTGTGACGAATATATTTTTATATATTGGTCCTACTATAATCTCGAATTTTGTACTGATGTTCCCAGAAAGTGGAAAATAATTTCCACCCTAGCTATGCAATATTGAATTAAATCTCATCCTAAGAACTTAAAACCGATCAACTCTTTTATCGATTTGTCGTTTTAGCTGGTAAACGTTTAAAAACAATTGTGTTATAATGTTTCTATGCTTATTTTCATTATGGAATGTATCCTATTGGTATTGATATTTGTATCATTTTTGTAGGTTGAAGGTCATCGTGGTGATATAATTGATGATGTAGATAAACTAATTCAATTCATAGGGGGCGAGAAAAATGAATCTTCAACTAAAACTGCAAAATCCAATGTCCACAAATCAAAACAGCTCCATAAACAGCATGCTTCTGAAGACTCTGGTCGCAGTAAGTATTATTTTACACATAGTATTAGTTTGTACTTTCCTGTACCTTCTACTCACTAATTTTTGGCCCCATGACACCATTACAGCCGTTCCTTAACCACGTAACCATTTAAGTAGTTGATTTTGTAAACAGAATTAGTTAGATCAACATGCATTTATGATATGTAATTTTTGTTACGAAGATCCATCTTCTAAAATAGTCTTGAATATCCTGCTGTTTATGTACACTGTGAAAGTGGGGCTAATAATAACATATAGGGCAGAGGTCTAGAACTGGTCCAAACACTCCAAGGAAAATCAATTCTCGGAGTTAGAAAGACTGTCCTACATATCTGGAACTGGACTAGAAGAACAAACCCAAAGGCTACACTTGAAGTGATTCTAAACCTTCCACCTCTCCATGTATTATCAGAAAATGTGACTGTAAAAACCTCACTCGGTATAATCAAAGTCACCAGGGAGTCGCTGAAAGCTCCTTCATAAGGTGATCAAATCTGGGACATGTTTCATGATAAAATGATACTTCAGCATTCTAGATCATGGTAGAGTACAAAATAGAAGATGAAGATCTTTGACAGATAGTTATCCTGAACTTCCTGAAATTAGGATTATAGATCAGCTGTGAACACTGAACATTTCCATTTCCACATCAAGGAAAATAGATCTTCTGGGTCACAATGTATGTGATACAAATCTACAGCTGAAAGTTTTTCGGGATTTATTCCTTCTATCATCGCTACTTAGTATTGTGGGTTCCCCCACTATAATCATACTGTGGTACAAACAATGCTGAATTTGAATTATTTTAATACTAGTCATACTCTGATTTTTTTTAATGGCCATATTGATTAAAATAATTTTTTTTCTCAGGTGGAAATAATAGTAACAGTAAAAAACAAAGGGCGCATTCTTCTAAGGGCAAAGAACCCAGATCTGAAATTAAGAAGAGTAATTCTTTGGGCGAAATATCCACAGCAAAATTAGATGATTTCACGTTTTTTACTACAGAAGAAGGTGAAGAAAATAAAGTAGTTTTAAGAGGAAATAAAAACCAAACTGATAGGCCGAAGGAGAGGCGATCTTGGGGTAATGTAGAGGTATGATATGAAAAATTAAATATACCTCAAACAATAATTTTCAAGTTTTCCTTCATAAATACTCCCCTTGATGATTTTTTTATCCCTCTTCAATTAGCCTTTGATGTCCGATTAACCTTTTAAAATATATAGTGAGTAGATGAATATTTTCTCATTCTTCTTTATATATTTATGTCTCCAGCTTCCTCCTGAGACGCTGAGCTCCAGTTCTCATATCATCTTTTCATTATATAGACTGACAGGCCGGAGCAACTGGCGCAAGTAACTGGGAGTAAATAATATCGATGGGCAGAGACCAAATGGTTCCTATCCAACCTCATTTACGTCCTCTTGACTCCTCTAACCAAATTATGAATTTCTAGTTATTCTGTAATATCCTGATTTATCATTCTATCTTTGATGTTTACTCCCCAATTGGTTTGAGCAATTAATAGTTGCGATTACCTTTTTCTTCCCGAAAATAAAAATGTGTCAGAATTCGACACCAGAGGACTTATATGTTGAGTTCATCTATTTCCATCTCAAATCCTTTCTGTTTCCAGACAATCAATATGGATCCCTTCTTGGAACTCCAGTAATACGACCCTGTCGATATTTGTTTCCAAACGATTATCAACTCATCACTAGGGCTGGGCAATTATCAAAAATTATAATCGATTATTTTCGATTAATCGATCAATCGAAAATCGATTTATCGAAATTAATCGATCAATCCAGAATAATCGATAAATCGGAAATAATCGATTAATTAAAAATAACCAATTTTCGATTATTCGAAAATCGGAGATAAAGCTTTAAAAGAACGATTGTGGTTTGATTCCTACAAAAAACAAGATAAATAGCGAGTATACCAGTAGGAACATACAGAAGACATGGTTTGATTCCCAATAAAAACAAACCAAATAATGAACCTACAGAAGATATTTGGAAGTAAGATTCTGATATTGAATTATGTTGAAATAATTATTCAGAAAATAAATTTTTTAATCGTTAAATTGATTATTATATTATTTATTTTAACGATTGGATGAAAAATAGTGTGTATGCCATAGCCGCGAAACTTTTTAACGACTTCAAGATTATCTTGCCTCGGCTGCAAGCGGTCTCGGCTATATTTTCCGATTAATCGATATTTCTCGATTATTTATTTTTAAAAATATATATGGATTAATCGATTATTTTGCTCACCCCTACTCATCACATGGTAGTGTCTTACTTTACTACTGAACAGCATGTACCCTTTCTGAACTACCACTCCCTTTTGAAATCTTGAAACCATTATCTTCACGGAACTGTTGCTTCTTTTTCATACTTTATGAGACTTTTGTCACTGCTGTTCTTCCTAAAACGGTCACATTTTTTGCTCTGATTATTGAAATACATTCGAGGAACTTCATGGTGAGCAACCAAAATGCTAAATGACCTCTTAATTGATTTCAACTGACAACACTGTTCAACAGATCTTATCAATACTGCAGTCATTTATTTCTCTATCTTCATTGAGTGTTATCTAGGTTTGAGTTCTCTTTTGAACTATGTTTACTATTAACTATTAGATACATTATGCTGTACCTTGGTTATTGTTCCAAGTAAAATTTGTGGAACATTCTAATTCTTATTAAATTGTTTCAGCCTCCATTTCAGACGCTATCGAGTAACGCTTCTACTGAAAACTTAGAAACTGCTGAAAATTGGGTAGTCTCTAAAACCAAGAAGAAAAGCAAGAAACGCCGCAATAGTATCAGCAGTAGCAGCAGTCGACGCCTACCGTCAACGTCCGATTCTAACGCTAAACAGCATTTAAATCGTGTCCCATCTCCAAGTTGTCATGGAAAATCAACATTTTCAGTACCTCACAGCGAAAAATCTGATTCTTCAGATGCAGATTCAGTACATTCGTTACCAATAGATAGTGTTAACGTTCCAACATCGTACGCCGATATAGCTAAGAACGCGGAAAAAGTTAAAGATAAGAAAAATTCACCTGAAAAAATCGAAAAAGTGCCAAATAAGGAGAAATCTCCGAAATTAGATATCGAATTTACGTGTAAAAGAGAAAAGGCACATTTAAATAACACAGTTGGTATTAAAAATCCTCTCAACCATGTTAAATCATCACCCGATTTCCACGGAGCAAAGAATTATCCCACAATAACAGTCGATTCCCAAAAAAGTGTTCAATTACCCGATTTAAGCGATACGAGAAGTTTCCCCGCGATGCACGTTGAAGTGACAAATATAAAGAGTCCACCAATAAGCGATTCGCACTTATCGAATTGTCCCGCATTTCCGCCCGACGTCAACGACACGAAATCATTTCCTGCTATGCCAACAGATAGTGCAGTAAAGGGAAGAATTTTTTCTACGGGATCAGACTTTAATAATACAAAAGCTTGTCCGTCTATTATCAGTAGTAATACTAATAATAGTAATAATAGGTCATTAAGTATAGACAAAACGAACGTTAAGAATATATCGATGAGTGGTAAAGTGAGAAATGTGTCTCCTGGTACAAAGGTTCTATCAACTAAACCAAACTGTAATAGCAGTATTAACATTAGAGACGCTGATTCTCAGAATGGAGTATATAATGATATTCAAAACGATTTATCGGTAAGTTGTAAATTACCTTTATTTCTAATATATCCAAGAACTGGTAGAAGAGACCGAAATCATTTTTTTAAATGAAATAAAATTTCAAATCTATACATTGTAATGTACACCACCATGTGGTGCTATTGACGCTCTAAATCAGGATTTTGAAAAGAACTTATTAGATATCAAGGGCTTCACTTTGTGACAGTCAATAAATATGATTGTTTAGAATATCTTAAAGGTCATAAAAAATGGGGTTTGTAGAACACAACCAAAAATACAATTGAAAGTTATTTAGGCTATCCTAAAAAAACAAAGTTGATATCTAATACGTAATAGATCTCTGGACTGATTTCATATGTTACTGATAATTTTTTTTTTAATTTATTAGCAAAATCAAAATACATATTGCTTTAAAGGCTAATGTGTTGGAGTAAGAGTTTTCAGCTTCTCAAATGAAAACTTTCTATCAAGTCTGATGGCCATTTCTCTTTGAAACTTCTGTTAATAAGTGGCGTAATTCATTTATATGATTCTCAAGTTTGTTGTGGTGTTTGTTCCTGTTTTCTCAATTACGCTCTTAATGTAAAGTATTTTTAGATCTTCCCGTGTCTTTTTGTTCCATTTGTACCATGCTCGGAATTTTTGATCAAATCTTTGTGAATTTGGATATATTCGGTTTGCTTGCACAGCCCCACAACTTTATTCCATTCGCCATACATTGTTGCTAACTTGTGAGTCAATATCTGTAATTGTTTTTTTTTTTAATAAAAACATATTTTCAAAAATAGCTTTTTGTTCTGTATCTTCCTGTGTACCAACAAGATCATTTTGAAAATTTTGGTCTTCATGTTAAAAAATAACCTAGCTACGTTGACAGTTAATATTTTATTTCTATAATTAAGTCGATAAAGTTCCTTCAGTTTATTACCATTATGGAAAATCAGACTCAACATAAATAAATTTAATATTTTGATATAGTAATTTTTGAGCTAGTCATGTTATATATTTAAGAGTTGATGGATGTTTGATTTCAGATACTTCATTCAAATGAAAAAGAATCTATCCAGTATAATGCCCAGAGACTGCCTCCGAATATCCCAGATGTCCAAACTATCGAAAAAATTCATTTTATGCAATGCCGTTCACAACCGCCACCATCACTACCGCAAAATAAACCAAATCGACATTTATCATCTTCACCGCTAGTGAACGCCAACACACCAAACTATCTTCACGCCTCCAATCAATTAGAATCTAATCAGGTATCCATGGACTCCGTGAAATCACCATCTGGCAACAAAAAATTAGACTGTGATATGGGTGATCGAACGATGATCGGTGAAAGCAATAGTAGAAGTAGAGAAAACCAAGAAGAAGAAGAAGAGGGACTACCTCCAGTAGTGATATTAAGCGGTATTGGAAATAAGGAAGTTACGGGTCTTGTTTTCGGTTTCGACGTAAATGAACAATTGTTAAATGATGACATTTGCGATAATTTCATAGCAAGGTTCGTACCACCGGAAGGATATACACATACATCGCATAATCATGATAAGATTGTCAACTTCATCGGATCAAGTAAGTCTTCTTCATTAACATGATACTAACTTTTTTCTTGATCTCCAATTTCTTGCACCTCTGATATTTTTTCTTATAAGCAAATTGTTCTTGCTTGAGGAGCTTGCAGCTATCATCCGGCAGTAACTCAGCTACCTGAGTTTTACAGGATGGCAACTTGGGTGTCCACTCCAACTGCTCCATTTAAACAGGTGTGAAATTCAACCAGCAATTAGAAACAATACCTTTCATGAAGGAAAACGAGGAATATCATTTTGAAAAAGTTGAGTTCTACTATCTAAGCGTGCTGGTAACAAATATGGATGATCAGTCGAAAGAGCTAGAAAATCGAATAGAAAAGAGTAGTAGAATAATGGGGTTGTTGAATAATATTATTAGAGGTAAAGCAATCTCCAAAGCAACAAAGATTGTACGATACAATTATCAGATCGACTGTACTGTATGGATGTGAGTCCTTGGTGCTAACCAATAAGAGTGTAGGAGAGAAAAGTATTCCGAAAAATATTTGACGGTTTGAGAATGAAAAATGATCCATGGAGAAGAAGAACAAATGCTGAGCTGAAAGAAATGAGAGGGAATTAAAAAAAGAAGAAGAGACAGGATTTGAGAAGAGTGGGAATAATAACTGAATGAAAATAAAGAACAGAAGACAGAAACGGATAAAGAGTAAAGATACAGTAAAGAATAAGTCCGTGGTGTTTGAAATTCGAAGGTTTTTTTTATAGAAAACAATAAAATCGTACATTTTTAAATTATTTTTCACTTTTCGGTACATTATTTTGATAGGAGAATTTAATAAAAATATTAAAATATACGTATTTGAATGCTTTCAGCTTCCATTAAGCATAAAAACCACATATTTTTAAAAATATGGTCGAGTCAGTCTTCTAAATACATAAGTAAATTTTTTTAAGGCAAAATATCGAAATTCAAAGAAAAATTTTATATTGATCAATATTTTTTGTAAATTTTTTCAGCGTGGGATGCTTTTGCCAACCAGTCCAATGGTAAAGTGCTGTGGTACAAGGAGGAATCTTAATCGTGGGGAAAGTGATTGTGTGCTATTTGTTTAACAATCATTGAGGTACTAGTCAAATAATCATTACATTAAAAAGAACTAAAAACGAATTTCCAAATCTAATGAATGAAATATGTAAATGTTTAGTGAAATTATGGACACGGTCGTGACGAGAACTCAAATATGAAAAAAAAGACTGGACTTTAACAGCAAATGTATAAAAAATAATGTCATCGGGAGCAAAAATATTGTGTCGTAGTAGGAAATCTCGAATTTTCCACATTAGAAAGAACTCAACAGTTTCAGCAATATTACGAAACAGTTAACAGGGGTGGTTCCGGGATGTCATTTTAGGGTATTTAAAAAAATTATCAGAAACGTATATTTGATATAATATAAATGACGTATAACTATAGATATTAACTTTTATACAATTTTGTGAATAAAAGAAAATTTCTACTTCTAATGTTTTTTTTTTCGTTCTGACAAAATTTTTAGATTATCGTTTAGTACCACTATCCATATTGTCTAGTGTTGGTAACCACTGTGTTTATTATTTAGTGTTATCGTTAAAACGAACAATAATATCAATTTAATCACAAATATTTACAATATTTGAATTCGAAAGTTACTTTTCACAAGATTTACTATAATTATCGATACGTTTACGATTTTCTTTGAAATATACTTTTCTGATACTCAAGAAGAACAATTATAATTTATTTCTGAGTTTTCTACGTATCCGCCCTAAGTCGAATCTGACATTTCGGGGCCATACAAAGCGTTATTTATTATTTAACTAATTGTTGACACCAAAGTGTTGCCAATATCTTCAAAAATAACTATTTTTTTTTAATGCTCGGTGTTATCCCAGCATGGTTTTGTGCCTGTATTTGGGGTGTATGTAAAACGATTTTTTTAAATTATTTTGTGAAATGGAGGTAATACAGTTTGTTCCAGCAAATAATGTACATTGAGGTTAATTATATATTCCGAAATTTGTTATTTTAAAACAAAATGTATTTGTCTATTAGTTGCATTCTCAAACTATTTCATTCTTTATGAAATGATATTATTTTCCTCCCCTATATTTATTTTTCTTTCACATATCAAGAGTCGTTAGTGATTGAAGTAATCATTTAATTTTTCTGTTAACATGTTTCTATGTAATTGTTTCCATATTCGTTAATTTATGTAGCGTACCTCGTTAAATACTTGAACTATTTGTAGTTGAGGGAATCGAGGGTTAATTGTAAATGCTAAACTAAAAAAATATTTTTTTCTTGGCTTTAATCAAATTTAAAACAAGATGATACAATATATTATATGAAATACTGAACTTTATATTCACTCACAATGGTACTGTCTAATGCGTTTCGATAACCAAGTTATCGTCTTCAGAGACTGAGGATAGATAACGTAATTATGTGTGTTGGTGTAATATTATTTCAAATTGCAAATTTTGGAATAGAGTTTTTCATTTTTTTTAGTCAGTTGGTGAAATTATGGAACATTCTGTATTATACCAACAAGCAGTGTTTACATAGGATAATAGTTGTCTGAAATACACAATCAAAAACTGAAAATCCTATCGAGAAAATATCTTGTTAATTTATTTAAAAAATTTTATTATATTTTAGGAATTACCAATTTGTAAAATAAAATGGCTGTTTAGTGATATGAGAAAAATGGTTCCAAATGCTTCACATCGTAACAATAATTAAATAATGTGTCTTGTCATATAAATGTATTTTGTTTTATTTAATAATATATTAAATGACATTTGGGACTGTTTTTGTTTTAAATGGTAGAAGTGATAAAAAGTGTTTGAATTACCTTTTTTAGGACAATGGGGATGAAAAATAGATACTCTGTTACTTTGTTCGAAATAAAAGTGTAGGATAAAATACTTATATTTTTGACGGTGATAATATTTTATATTTTTTTCCTATTTTCATTTGTGAAGATTTTTTTTTGAAAATGAAGTAAATAAAAATATAAATATGTAAAAATTTATAATAGGAGAAAATATGCTAATAATGTGTGTATGCTTCTTTCTTTTCTGAAAAAAAATATATATATAGCACTTGCTAATTTTTAATAAGATCCATTTGAAAATTAGTATTTGCAACATACTGTTGGGATCGGAAATAATGTATGCCCCCTTCTGTATTGTATTTTATTACACTAATGGCCGCCTTTTAAACCAATTGTGAACTACAAATTTAAATTTCTATGTATCTCAATAAGAACTACTTTTTGAGACTACTGGTTTTCATATATTTTTCCAAAATAATATTTTTGTTTCTATAGATCAGTTATTCCACAACAATTTTTGAAATACCCTATTTTTCTATGGTCTACCAATTTTTCATTATCTTATTAATAGTTTCGTACAAAAATAAAGGGATTTAATGATCCTTTGTTTGATTTTTTTGTTATTTTATGTTATTTTTAAAAATTTTTTAATCAACAAAAAATTGCATTTTGAAACACATTTTTTTATCATATTGGTACCACTATTTGGGTACTTACCAATTTTGTCAACTAGATAGTATATAAAAGAAAACAATTAAAAGTGTATTGAATAACAATTGCAATTTTTGGTAATTATATAGATTAGGTTACACCCTTTCCGAAAGAAAAACTTAGTTTTTCAATTTTGAAGTTCTGGAAAAACAAAAATATTTTATATAATGATGACATCTTGTGTCATAACATTTGCAGAGAATTTGGTCTAGTATGTTGAACAATTTTACCAAAGTATATAGGGTGTTTCCAAATTTATGATCGAATCAAATCTTATTAATAAATTTATTCCTTCCGTTATATATTAAATTATTACTTTAAAATCATTCGGGAAGTTTATTGGTGTATACATGTTCTGTATAATTACTACATCTCGATTGGAAAATGTTAATTTTTTAGTTTTAGTGGAATGGTCCTCTACTAACCAATTCAGCTTGGAACAATATAAAAAAATGAAAATTCGGCGTTTCTCTAGTCAGAAGACCACCAAAAAGATAGTACCTAGTCATACTATATACGCAGATGTAGGTCCTTCCCATTTGTAATAAATGAAATCCTGTTTGGCCACTAAAGTTGATTGTATTATCAAAAGAAAATTGTGCTGGGATCTTTTTGCTATGTTCTAAAAAAGCTTGAAGCTGCATTTGCCATTTTAAAATTTTTTTTGTAAAAAAAATTTGTTCAAAATGTGCAATGGTGTAATCATGTGTATTATGCAATCATAGTATTTGGAAATATGGAAAATCATAAAATTATATTTTTTTTTCGACATATTGCAAAAATATTAAATATCACAACGGAATTTTTGTTTTTATTTGATGCATAATAACTTAGGTGACCAAAATACATTTGGACTTACCAAAATACATTTGGACTTATTTTTCATAAAAAATTCTAAAACTTCGGCACAACGTTTTTAACTGGAACACCAGACTTTGAATTTAGTGCCATGAAAGTGGTTCTATACATTTAATTTTTGTGTTAAACGGTGGTCATTGTTCTGTTTTTTATATTAACAAAAGAATTATATGAAAAAAATGTGGTATTATGTAAAGCATACATTATTACTGATCCACCCTATATATATATATATATATATATATATATATATATATATATATATATATATATAATATATATATATATATATATATATATATATATATATATATATATATATATATATATATATATACCTAAAAGTTTATAATCTAGATGGATTTATTTTAAAACTCGGTATGTTTCTGTTAAAAATCTAATCAAAAAAATGTATATGTAGGATTAATTTGAGGAATTAGTTAGGTCAATTACGGTTATTTTAAAAAATGTATACATTATGCTCTGTACTGCTATAGTTTTATTGCTGTATGAGATTTTTACTTTTTTTAAATTCACAACACCTCGTATGAATTTGTATTGTCAACTAAATTATGGATAAAATCATTTTAGAGACACATTATTTATCTTAAATTTAATTTATTTTGTTATTTCATCATTTAATCATTTTATTGTGTACTACAGTGAAAGTGTTGCACAATGTAATTTCACTTTACCATAAGGATCATTGAAAATTTTGTTGATCAGAATCATTTTTCTTGTAACAAATTTTAATATGAATCAGTCATTTGAAGAAAAACGTCATTTCCAAAAAAAGTAAACTGTCGTTAAATCGAAAAATTTTAACACAAAATTATAAATGTCGTTGAAGTGCTGTTTCTCGAATGACTGACTAAACGATATGTTCAGGTATGAAATAAAAGGTAAAACAATTCAAATTATTAATGAAAATTAGTATTTTATTTTTTAAATAATATATACACATTTTCCAAACTTTAGTTCTTAAAACAATGTCATCCATATCGATAGTTGGCCTCTCATTAATTTTTGAATAAAATTCACCAACAAAATCAACAGGTTCTACTTTATTGAGGTCATTGATTTTATGGGTACGCGTTTTGAGGTTAAGACACTAATTGTTGGAGCTCTGATAAATCAATTCCTGGTTTTTCAAGTCATAAATTTGTTAATTGAGGCCATCAATACTTTTTACATAACAATAATTTTTTTTTACTTTGACGTGACCTACTACAAGATTAAAGAAACTATAAAAGTTGAAATGTTGAATTTCTGCTGCAATCTTCATTGACAATTAAATATATTCAACCCAATTTTGGCCAAAAATGAACAAATGAAAATAATATATTTGGCGTGGAACATTTTTTTGGTGAATAAGTAAAATTTAATTGATGGATATTTCCAGTCATATCCATAACAGAAAATTTTATAGGAAAACATATTTTGTAGACTAATAGAATCTCCGGAAAGGATAGGGAGGAGAAAATTCAAAATATTCGGCTGGTTTCGCATACCATTTTGAAGTTGGCAGATATTGCAACAAACCAAAGCATAAATAACGAGCCAAAAAAAACACATTTTCGCACATAAAGTTCTACAAAGATTCGTCAACTTTTTTCTCGTTGCCATCCAAATGAACCAAAACGCTTTGATAAAAAATCAGTTGGTCGTCTTTGTTCCAATCTCTTCTATAATGTTTTTTCAGTATGTTTCACACATCACGCAGTATTGGTAACTTCATCACAGTACTTTTAGCTGCACCTCCTCTTGTACTAACAGTTTATCTTTTTCTCTTCGTCGGAGCGAATTTGAAAATTTTTCATTTGTGGTCGATGTAGTCTCTTTCAGCCTTAAAAACAGCTACAATGTTATTTTCTTCAATTTTTTTCTTATTTCACCGAAAATTCTTTCTGAAGGGATGAACGATTGTCCAGGATTTAGAAACTTGTCATTAGTGCTGTATAAAACATGAAACATGTCATGCAAACATGGTTCTTCAACACTACATCAGGAAATGAGATTATAATAACCTTTAAACTTTCCCGTGGTTCCTTTTCCATGTAACTGGATTCCTTTCCTTCTTTTTTGCTTAATTTTCAGTCACTATATCAATTAATTTCTCCAGACAAAAATATGAAATTTTAGTAAATTACTGCCAAGTGTATGTAGCCGATTTTGCAGTACTTTGAAGTTTTTTAGCCCACAAAACTCGCGGATTTGACCTATGGTGTTTCGTTGCCAATGGATGGAAATGTTAGTAAAGGACTCGATATAATCGAAACTAACTGTTGGTATATGGCTAGGGTAGGAATTAGTACTTGATGACATTTAGAATCCATAGAACAATTTCATCTTTTTATTTTTTGTATGAATTGTGATTATAATTATAGTAGAAAACTTAATTATTGAAAAAAATCTGCAGTTCGATTGAAATTGGTTACACCTTGCCAGACCACGCCGATTATCGTTTAGTGTGATTTAGATGTTGAAAGCCCTCAATTCTCTGTAAACTATGCCTTACTGTAGTCACGGCAGTGAAAGTGTTAATTTATAAAATATCTTCGAACATTCAATTTGAAAGAGACCTCATAAATATTGTAGATAACTTGTACATCCGATGGAATAAAAGTAGGTATACATTTTTGAAAAGAAAAGAATATCCCTTAAGACGACATTTGTAAAATATTAGATAATGTATATAAACGATTTTTTAACCACTAATCTGGAAATTATTTCCAAAATAAAATAGAACAGAAACATACTGCAAAAAGCTTTGAATATAAATAATAGATATCACTGTTAAAGCTAGATCTTTAACTATGTTTATTTATTGATATAAATAGGTACGTCAGATAATATTACGGCGTTATGCAATTTGTTTCTTATATTCAAATTGCATTAACCATGAAAAATGTTCGCCTTGTTTAAAATCCCGAAGAGATACCCACCATTTTGTAAACGTATTTCAAGACGAAATTTTATTATATTTCTATTAATATCAAAACCTCTAACCCCATTGTTATGAAAGATAAATTCAAAAGGAAATTAATACTTTTAATTAGTTTTTTCAACCGTATACGAGTCTCATTTTATATAATCTAAATGAAATTTAATTACGAATGGCGTTGTTGGTTTAGGAAAACTTCAAGAGTTTTTTTAAATGCTTAAATACTGTTTTAGTTTTTAGGTAAAATTTTGTTAACCCTCTGATAGGGTATTATCAAAGTTTCCAGTACACTGGTACACTAGATTTGATTTTACGTTGAATTTATTTGTTGCTAATAAAATGAAATTTTCTTTCTATCTAACCCTCTCCTACCTGTTATCTTGCCTTCCACGATAGCTGTAGCAAGCCTAGATAGGACGTTTTTCTTTTCTTCAATAGTTACGAGCAATTCTAAATCTAGCCATTCGTCTTAGTACCTCCGTATTGGTTACTCGATCAGTCCAAGGTATTCTTAAAATGCGTCTATACAGCCACATTTCAAAAGCATTTTTGCATTGTTTTAGTGTTCACCCTTGCACACCATACCCAGCAGCTTTGAGGGTATGTCGCCATCTGGTACCAATGTTCAGGTTGTGGTTGCTCAAGAGCTTTCTCATGTTTATGAATGTGGATCTGAAGTATTTGACTCTCTCAATGGGATCCGTTTCTACATACAGATCTACATTTTGTATTTATCCCTTACTAATCACCATAAATTTGGTTTTCTTTCTGTTGATCTTAAGACCAGCTTTTGTAGCGCATAGCGGAGTTTGTTGATTGGTACACCGTTAATTTTGATGCCCTTCCAGTGCCTTTATCGAGTCCTTTTTGTTGATCTAGTTATTTTTGAGGGGTTCCCGTGTCCTATAGCCGCATCTAAATCCAAAATTTGTATGAGCTCTTCTAATTTTGTTCTTATTCTGGAATAAAAAATGTTAAGAATACCTTCAAGGTGTGACTCATTAACCGATATTCGTTGCACTTTTTGGGGTTTGCTTTTTTAGGGAGTGTTTAAATGTAGATTCCAACCAGTAGGATGTCGTAGATCTTATTAAACAGGTTTAACAGGATACTCAGATTAATCTACAGGGAAGCATTCATTTTTCAAAGTTGTAGCAGGTCTTGGGGCCATTTCTACGTAGTCTTATCGTACGAACCGTTATTCTATTAGCTCGTTGTCATGGTTAGGTTAGGTTATGTATGTTGTAGGGATTGTGGAAATCAACGTGGAGGGTATGATTACTGATTTACCACGGAGAATCTGCATGGTCTCTTGGTGTTTTTGATTGAAACCTTTGATGTGCATCCCCAGAGTTGGATCTCGTATAACCATATCAGGTTTAAGATTGATTTGTATATCGGCAATTTGTGTTATTGAAAATTTTGATTTCCGTCCGAGGAGCATTGAAAAAACTAGTTAACCAAATAAAAGTATCAATTATTTTGTTTTTCGATTATTTTAACATTGAAAATATTGACAATTATAGAAAAATTTGATTTTTAAAACATTGTATATTCTTTCAATTTTGATAATATGTAATATTAAATTATAAAAATTTGGAAAATTTTGTCTTGCAATAACACAAAAAATTGGTAGTTAGTCTTTTGGGCTATTTGTAAAATAGTTGTAATATCTAATTATGGATTACAAAAACGTCGTTTTTAGTTTTTCAAATATGGCTGAAATAGTTATTTTTGAAAATTTAGACGGATCTAGGTGAACCTATTGCTAGATTTTATATATACAGGTATTTTTTTCAAATTGTAAATTGTTGAAATATCATATTGTTAACTCATTTAGGTTTCTAGATATCAAGGCTATTGTTACAAAGCTTGGTAAACTATGATTGGTAGAAAATTGAGGGGTACACGATTTTATTTATATTACATTTTAATGAATAAATAATTTTGGTGATGAAAAATAAAATGCGACATATAAATCTAGCCTCATACGTCCATTTTTGAACGTAGGCCTCCCTTTCCTTTCCTCGTACTTCTCCATCTTTGAATAGTGGCATTCATTCTGGCCCGTTTGTTCAATGGACTCCACCTTTTCCTCTTATAGTACCAAGATCTCCAGTTGATCAACATCTTATTCCATCCGTCGTCTTCTGCCACCTCTCTTCGAGACACCACTTACATTTTGTTATCACGGATCCAGTTTTCTTCACCAGTCTGCTAATTTGATGTTTTGATTATGATTGTTTTCCTTATTTTTATCGACGTTTTACTTTGTGAATATCCTTTTTTTTCAGCCTTACATAATAACGGAGTTCCCCAAGAAACTCTTACCAGAAAAATATTGTATCAATTAGTTCTAGCCTCATACTTCCATTTTTGAACATAGGCCTCCCTTTCCTTTCATCCTACTTCTCCATCTTTGAAGAGTGGCGTCCATTCATTTGTCCAATGGACTTCACCTTTTTCTCTTATAGTACCAAGATCTCCAGTTGATCAATATCTTATTACATCAGTCTTCTTTTGTCTTAAGATATGTCCTTCGAATTTCCTTTGCCTTCTCTCTTCGATACACCATTTAAATTTTGTTATGACGGATCTAGTTATTGCTTCACCAGTCAAATTTGATATTTTGATGATTGTTTTTCTTATCAATTATTTAAATTAATATCCAGTTTTTCAGCCGTATGTAATGACAAGGATTGGCTAAAAACAATTGTTTTTGGTATTGAGGGTATTTTTTAATTTTTTATATATTTCATAGCTCTCCGAATGAGGTCCAAGTCAATCTTATTGTACTTTTTATTCCCTCGCTGTGATTTCGACAATTTTTATCCAATAAATTGTTTTTTTAATATTCAATATTAAAATTTTCCATTTATAGTTATATTGTTTGACATTTGATCTCTTTATGACAGGTAACAAAATGTGCATGACACGTTCGTAGAGTTATTCGGTCCAACAATAGAATTATCTTGTGTTGAAATTCTATTTTTTCCTGCCATCATATCTTCCGTTGAAGTACTTTCTATTTTTGTCCTCTGTGTTACCAATTCATCAACGCCTTCAGCGACCGTTGATGACTTCCAACCTCCATGTCTTTAGTGTCTTCAAGTTTCCACCAGATTCCAATAAAAGTGTAGCAGAAGATATTAATAACCTTTATATGAGTTAACATTTTCAAGTTGAAAAAAATTGGCTCTTGTAGGTTCTTACCCACAATCTGATTGATGACACATTTTTTATATTATTAATTTTAGTTTTCAGAAGACAATACAACATCTAGTTCATTTTTTCCCTTGTATAATAATTAATTATTAAATTGTGAACACCCTAGGTAGATAAATTTTTGGTTTTTGTACCGTTTTATTGATTTAAATAAATAAATTTAAATTGTGAACACCCAAGGTAATAAATTTTTGGTTTTTCTACAATTTTATTGATTTAAATAAATAAATTTAAATTGTGAACACCCAAGGTAAATAAATTTAAATTGTGAGATTATTACCTTCTTTTTAAAAATATATTTAACAGGTAAAGTTAAATTTTCGATTTAATACCGGTCGTTAATATTTGTAAAGTGTATATACAGGTTAGGAAACGTCTCAATTTTCTACATAAAATTCTAATTTGCTCTAATTGCATTTGAAGTGTACTTACAAACATTTCAAATTCGAAATGCAAACGTTATAAATCATCTTTATATAAAATAATTTATTCAAAAGATACAAAATTGCAATATTAAAATAATTTAAACACCTCTATTTGACATTACTTGTTCATATACTACATATTATGAAGATTATACAAGTCTGCAAAAAAAACTGTTTTGGTTTGAACGCATTTTTTTAAATATTGATCAAAACAATGAAAAAAAAATTGACAAAATTTGAACTCTTCTTATTAACATTAACAGATGCCTATTTGAAAATTTCTATTCCTTCCCCATTTAAATTCAAGTACTTTAATTATAGTTTATGGAAAAGTTTTGTTAACGAAAAAATAAATTCAAAATATGTTACCAAAAAACCTTCGACGTTATATTATAAAATATGTCGTACACTTCATAAAACACGTTTTTTTCTTATTTTGAAATGATAATTTCGAAATAGGGTATAAATTTGAGTTCTGTGACCCTTTTCAAATCCCTCACTATAATCCCACCACAATGCACCCATACCTTTCACCACACCACTTACCACACTCTCACCATAAACCCTTTACATCCCACCACACCACCTACCACACTCCCACCATAAGCCCTTTACATACCACCCACCCCACCATTTATTCGTAGTGAGGCTTTTTGTTGTTGCCTAAAAATGACCATATGACCTCTTGAATGGTTTCTTTGAGGTTTCGTCGTGGTTGTGATGAATTGAGGAGCAGCCATGAGTTGTTCAATATCTTTAACGTTGCCTCCGAGAGATCTGGAAGCTTTGGTGTCAAGTATTTGAACCGATTTCACGATTTATTCGTAGTTAGACTATTTGTTGTTGCCTAAAAATTGCTATATGACCTTTTAAAAGATAATTTTCCATTCTCTTTGAGTTGTCGTCATAGTTGTGTTGGAGCAGCCTTAAGTCGTTCTTTAACGTTGCCTCCGAGAGATCTGGAAGCTTTGGTGTTGGGTATTTGAGGCAATTTCCATGCCTTGGAAGCGACTTGTTTCATCAATCTAAGCTGTGGTATAAGAATTTTATAAGGAGACCTCAAAGTTTCACATGGAACGTTCTGTTCGCCAACTTAAAGCTCCTTCTGAGGCAACACTTTTTGATCCAGCTCTACTATTCCGAAAGCAAGGGAATTTGCTAAACGTACATTGTTGTCCGAGCAACGTGACGAGATTTTTAAATCACCACGCACTTGCCAATTGTGGTCTTTATTTTAATTTTCAAAAAACCAATTCCAAGGTTTCTTTGAGGTATACAGGTAAACCAAGGAGGGTTGCACTCCCGGTAAAAGTAAGTTCTTGCTTCTGATTCTTGATTCAAACAACTCAGTAGCATATTTAGGGAGATTTAAATCGTTTAGCTCACCCCAAGAAAATAATTTCTGACCGCTATCATCTTCAAATTCCAAACTCGATTGGTTATTGGGGTTAGGTACAGCACCATCTTCACAAGAATCCTGATCTTAAAGTTTTAGACCAAAGTCTATAATATTGTGTCAAACATTTTGATGACTTCCTAGTATTTTTCTGTCTTCTGAAAAGGCTTTGTCTTGAAAAAATCATCGGTAGTAGATGCATAGTTTGTACTTCGACGTTTACCAAAAACCTAGCAGAGTAGACCAGATCTGATTAAATGACATTTCTTCGGTCTAAATTTCTAAGTACAGAAAAAAGGTTTCGTCAAAGATTAAGTATTTTCCATCAGCCTTTATAGTGATTGACAAACTGCAACTCGTTGAACTTCTATAGACAGTTTCCGGTTGTCCGGTCTTGTCTTTATCTTTCCAGAGTTGAGAACCATCATAAATCTACTAGAGTATCCAAGGCGTTATCAATTATTGGCAGTGTGTAGCTGGTGGTTTTGGTCACATTATTCAGCTTCATCATTCTTTCTTAGTTTTCAGGGATTTACTTTTTATTGGAAAGGAACTCGTTGTGATGAACAGTGTAGTAGATAATGAAAATCTGCTGTGATTTAGTTAATTTAAAATATATTTTGAATGCTTGGATTTTAAATATTAGAAAATTATTGTTTTTAATATGTAGTATATCGATACATTAACATTTAATTTTGTATTTGAGGAATAGTAATTTTGTTCGAGAAGTTAATAATTTGAACTTGTAAACATAAAATCATTTTTGGTTAATTATTTAATCTTAAATGCTGTAATTTGAAAATTGATATTCAATTCTGATGATGGTATGTAATGAAATAAGAAACTGTCGAGAATTGATAACAGAAAAATAATACTAAAAACTTTATAACTACCAGTTAATATTGTTACAGAATCAAATTTTTATTAACAAATAGAATTTAATGCATTTCGAATTTTTAATTGATTTATCGGTCACTTATCTATATCTAAAGCCTTGATGTAAAATCATCCGACTAATTTGTAACATAGTTGTTGTTTATTTTGTTGTTTTCCTTTTAAATTCGCTTTTGGTTATTTTTTATTTTATTTCAATTAATAAATAAGGAAAAAAAACTTTCATGGGTTATTTCTTAGAAATTTTTAAATATTTTTACATGAGAGGAAAATTAGTGGCTAAACAGTGTATTCTCCAATATGTATGAGTATTGGAACGTTTCTTTTGCAGCTCTAGAAGATCAATCACACTCTGGTGTAGTTATTACTCTTAGCGCAATTCCAATGGGACAATCTGTAGTACTCTACAGCTAGTGTTTTCCTATTTGTATATTTTGCGACTACATATTTTAATAGAACAATTTTTCAACCTCCGGTATCTTCAGTTTCCAAAAAAATCATTTCAGGAGGACATATCCAGTCACTGTATAGATTTAGTGGACAAACATAGCGTTCTCTAATTGTCATCTGTCTATATCCTGCTTCTCATGTATTTTCTTTTCCCTCTTTCTAGCTTCTTCGTAGTCTTCCTCTTCTCCTTTTGCCACTTCAGGACTCTGACATTATATGTACATGATTATACCAGATTAGCTGTTCGGTTTTTATATCATCGATAAACCTATGTCTGACTTCCATTATTTTCCAGCTGCTTTATAATATTCCATTCATCATATATACAGTTTTCTTGCCCAGTAAATTTCTCAAATAATTGTATTCCTTGCAGTATTTCTATTCCGTCCTTCAGGTGCTTTTCCTCCCTTGTTTTAAAACTTTCGTGGCTGCAAATCCATCAGAAAAGTCCCCCGCTTTGGTTTAAGTTTTACCATATTCTTTTCGTATGATCGTTGACTGCTTTTATTAACCGGTTTATGATGTTTGTTTTGTTTTGGCGTTGTCCACAGTTTGATAAGAGACGCATTGTCATATGCCTTTTGAAGATCCACATATAATAAATGGATTTCTTGTTCTGTTGCAGTTTTTTTTATGAACTGTTCGAGGACCTTATATTCTTTTTCGATTTTGGTTTGGATTTAGAAATTTTTTATTACTTATAAAACTGAGTATGAACAATAACAAAATAATTAAAAATGACTTTCTGCTATAGTTTTTTGGGAGTTTCTTTTATCTTACCCCAATTTTAATCTCCCAAAGTATTATCGTCCTAAAATTTTTCAAAAATCTTCTCTGTAAATTAATTCAAATATTAGTGTAGGAAATGATTCTTCAATGACATAATCACTTTTATTTGTTAAATTTTTTTTAAAAAAGTCAGTTTTATCATCTTTATAAATTTCACAAAAATTCTTCGATAACCGTTTTGAATGATTTCTAAGCAGTTGTTTCATTGAATGATGAGACACTATCAAACCAAAATATTTTATAACTTGTGAACCAAAAAATATTCCATTTTGAGTTTTCCTTTTCTAATATTTGGAAATTTTGTTTGCAAATATCGAAATTATTGTTTAATGTCTTTATTTTGCCTTGAATATAAACAAATGTGGAATTTCTGGAACCGTTGGTGATACACCAACACTCACATTGTTTGAATCTGATACACGTTTCGATAACCAAGTTATCATATTCAGAGACGATAGAAGGTAAACTAAATGTAATCGTGAGTATTGGTGTAAATATAGTACATAATGATGTTCTCTCTGACCTTGTACTATAGACAAAAGAAATTTTTAGAAGTATCAACGTTGGGTCTCTTATTCTTCTTCGTGTGGAAAAGCACCTTTGGAAATAAAGTTTTTAACGTTAACTGTACGAAATTATATGTTAGAAAGAAATAGAAAATTATTTTAGATATTATGGGACAAAATAAAAAAATTGTTTATCTAATATCATGTAATATATATAATTTGAATTTACTGTTTTTATATGCTGGTGCTAAAGTTTTAACAGATCAGGATGAAATAATTAATAATATTGTATCTTTTAAAAAATTTCTAAGAAATAATTTAACTTTATTTTTGTCAATATTTATTTTTCGCAACAAATTAATATCGACTAATATATGTTGGAAATTACGTAGCTAGAATTCTTTTTTAATTTTCATTTTCTGTACGAGATAAAAAAAAATTAGCAACGAGTCGATTTATAAATCATTTCAATTGTTATACTTTTAAAGTTTGTTTACACAAAATAAAATAATTGCTTTCTAAATACAAATTTTGTTTAATTTCGACAATATACCCAAGAAGATATTACAGTTTGCTTAGTGAGGTTAAAAAGTACTTGATTACTTTTAATAAAATACGACAGCAACGTTTGTCTTGTCGGATTATCTGAAAATTTTATGTCAAAAAGGGGCACAAATATTAAAATTACTAAGAATAAATCGTGACTGGAAATCAGAAAATGATCACCAGTGTGATAATATGCCCATCGAAAGAAATCACTCCAATAAATCGACTGCGGTTAATCGATTGGTCAAAAGTGATGTACAAGAGCAAGAGCTTATTAAAATGGTGGTTCACAATAAAGCCAACTCGGAAATACAAATTAAGTCCTTGAATATTATGACCTGAAACAAACAATTTTGGACCTTCCCTTAACTTTTCTAATTGTTATTTTGTTGATTGCATCTTGATATTGAATAAACTGTTTTTGTTCTAAATTTTCTATTACAATAACCTTCCAATATTGATAAATGCTCAAAAATAATTATTACTACCGATGAGTGCTGCATCTTCAGGTTGAAGTCTGAAACTTTTCGTACAACTCTCGTATCAATCAGCTGAAATAATAAAGCTATACTGCTATTATATTTTAGTGAGAGATGAAAAAAAAAATGATTAAAATATTTATATTAACATAAAATATATTAAACAACGTTATCACTCAAATACTCACTATAACAAATTTGATAATTTAAATAATTTATCACAATTTAAAATTAAGACTGGTTCTTTTCCATTGCGGGTTATTTTTATCTATTGGTTCACACATGGTATCTTCAATAACCGATAGATTCCAATCATAATCTATTAATATTATAGTGTGTGTCCTGAAAACATTTAATTACAATTTAAATAGTTCGACAGACAGTATAAATGTGAGTGGTGGTGTAAACAGTGTGTTCAGTAATCCAAATTTTTGATAATTTTTTTGAATAAAATATTTTTATTTCATGGTTATGGGTCCACTACTACTTATCCACAGAAAAATTAGCAGAAAGTATGTAGTATGAAATTACATTGAAGTGCCAAGTATTTCCATGATATTTCAATTATGGTAAAAAATGAAACTTGAAAGGAGGTAGGTACTTCAAGATGAACTAATGTTTTCAGGTATGCTTGAAGACCAAGCTCCAAATGTGCGAGCAATATTCTAAAGATGGACGAATCTGGACCTTATTGTAGATTAGACGCTGTTGCTACCAATCTTAACGCCCCATAAGCGATTTTGCTGTGATTGTGGGGTATTTTATGTTCAAACAGGACCAAAACCTGTCGGCCTTCTTTGTAAAAACAGCAACCTGGGTCTCTAGTGCATTAAACACAATCAGATTGCTTCCATTTCATTTCCGAAATATTAATGGTAGTGATCTGTTGCTGCTTACGGATTTGGGTGTTAGTCTTGCAACTTTTTTTTAAATACAAATATAAACCTAGAGAACCAGAGTCAATTCAAATAAATTGATAGTAATTGGGAGATTAGTATGATAGTGTATCGGATATAAGTCCAAGAAATCAACCTTGTCAAGATTTCGGTGTATGACGAAGGAAGTTTTTTATCCAAAAAGACACATTGAGAATAATTTATTTAAAAAAACTGAATAAACTACAATATTTGTTTATGACATTAATGCCTGTAAAAAAATATAAACAGCTTTTTTGAACATAACATATGTTATATAAATATGATTCATTTCCAAAAGTTACTTAAAAAAACTATAAAGCTATTTGGAAGAGTATAAAATTCCCCACAAGGTCCATCAAACTGATTTCCATTATTGTGAAAAGTGAGTTTTCCAATTTTTTTCCGGATCCCAAGCAAAATATTAATCTACTTATAGAAAAAAATAAATTCTCACCAAGTTTGAGCTCTTAATATCACTTCTAAGTACTTACAATTCAAACATAAAGTTTTACCATTCAAAATGCATCTAAAAATTGTTTTTTCCAAATTTCTAATACTCACTTTCCAGAATAATGCAAATGAGTTTGATGGACCTTTATCATCCTTTAGCGTTTGTTCTATTGGTGAACCAGTGTGAATTACTAAAAAAAAACTCTAAAGCTATTTCGAAGAGTATAAAATTCCCCATAAGATCCATCAAACTAATTTGCATTATTGTGAAAAATGAATATTAGAAATTTTTTCCGGTGCTCATGCAAAATATTAATCTACATATAGAAAAAAATAAATTCTCACCAAGTTTGAGCTCTTAATATAAATTTTAAGTAGTTACAATTCAAATATAAAATATCTTATTTTTTACCCCTGAATGCATTAAAATTGAAAAAACCTGGTGGTTCCATTTAAAAAAATAAGGAAATTTGATATTTATGAAGTTAAATTTTGAACACTTTTTATACAATTCAAATACGTCTGACCTTGCTAAAAGCAACCGAACAGAAACTATTTCCATATCTTTAAGGGTATTCTTATAAAAAAATAATTTATAAGGGTCTGCAACGTCAAATTTTTTACAAAAAAAAATAATTTAAAAAGTATGCATTTCTCGGAAAAAGTTTTCAGACAAAAGTATACTAACATTAGGGTGTTCCTTTTAAAATAATAAAGTTACAGTCGACTTCCGATAGAACCGGAAGTCGGCCATCTTTGAAAATATTTTAGTTAAAAAAATCATATCCGAAAACCCAACGTAGAAATTTTCATAATTTTACTTTACAAGTATTTTGCAATATAGAGATAGTTTTAACTCGTCGTTGGACACCCTGTATGTAGATTAATATTTTGCTTGAGCACCCAAAATAAAGAAATTTTTTTCCAGATATGAATCACCCTAATGACTACCACGACTGTGTAGGCGATTGTACTTTGGTGACATTGACAGAATGTCGTGTATACAGTGAATATACAAAATTTCGATGGAATAAATTCAATTGAAATGATTTCGTAATTTTTAATTGAAAATCTAACATATGAATAAATTAAAATTGATACAATTTTTGAAAAAACTCCAAGATATAACTTGAATAGAGTTTTTTCAATATCTCACTACTCTTACATACTTACATACCTACATCGAAAAGAAATTTGATTATGGCGACGAATTTTTATTCAAAAACTTACCTAGTTCCATATCCTGGAGGATCTAATTTATAAAAAATGGCACTCAAAATTTCGTATGCTAAAGGTTGTCGTTTTTGCAATTCGTCATCTGGCAAATGCCTAAAATAATAACCAAACACAATTGGATTACAAAATTTTTTTTTCAATTCTACAATCAATATCCTGGGGTCGAAGTTGTTTTAACGTACAAAAGGAAAGGAACTAAAAGATATGCACAAACTATTCCAAGCAAACAGCTGTTCAAAAGGGTATCGATTAACTTGATATTGAGCTCAAATTCCGAAAGAGTTTTTTAGGCTCTTTGTACCATTATTTTTTTTTATATCGCACACCCATATTTCAATCTGGTCAACAGTGACCAATGAGCAATTCAATTCCAACTTAATCCAACATGCGTCACTTTTACACTAAAAACACTAAACTAACTCAAAGGGCTTGATCCTCTTAAGTCTTCTTTCTAACCTAACTTTGACATGATAATGGAGTCTTTGTTAATGACTCTTGATGGTATGGTTAAAATTGTACATGTCCAGGTCCCTGTGAACATCTTAACATACCGACTAAGGTTATACCTAAATATTTTGCGTGTGGAATCAGGTGATTATTTATTCTAATTGAAATGTGATTATCTTTTATTTTTTTTCTTAATGTCCTTTTTATTTATTTTTTGAATACTGTTATGTTTGTCCTGTGTAAACAGCGTTACAATCATTACAAGGTACATAATAATAATTACTCCTTTTGTTTTTGTTTATTTAAATTATAGATTATCTATCTAAGTACATACCTAGTTTCATCTTTAAGAAGTTTGAATAGTTCTGCTTGTAAATCTTCTTTGGATAAATTTTTTTTCAAAATTTCTTCGAACATACGCCTTCCTTTTGTAACTTTTGTTAATGGGGAAAATATAGGAGAATTTCCGAATCCTAAATTATGTTTGCCAACGTAACTTGAATTCACGTTAGGAATATTTCCATGATGATAAATCATCGAATTTTCTTCGCTATAAAAAAATATTTTTCCTTTGTGATATAAATTCTTGTTTGTTTAGTATTGAGAGTTAGTTTATAATTAATTTTATAATTATAATTAATAATAATAATAATCAATAATGAAAAAAAAAGTAACAGGCGACTTTAAATAAATTAAATAAATAGTTTTAAGTTAAACATTATAGTGTTTAGTGTAAGTGTGTGAATAAATTAAGTAAGAGATAGTGTGTATGAAAAAGTTCACTAAACTAGACTAGAAAACTTCACTCCTGAAACTAGAAGAAAAATAGTCAAAAGAGTGGATTGCAAATGGGATCTCAAAAATGAACATGCGGTTTCAGGAGGAGAAATTTTAAACAAGCGACTGCATTTGGAGAAAAAGAAAATGCTCTTCTATCAGAACAACGCACCTGCTCATATTTCTGTGATCGCCATAGATAAAATTGTACTTCGTATCAGTTGACCACTCACAGTATTTACCAGATTTGGTTCTTAGACACTTTTTTACGTTTCTTAACCTTACAGAGGAAAGATTTTTATCAGACAAGGACGTTAATGAATACTTGAACGCCTATTTTAGAGATATATATTGCAATTATTATTTGGAAGGGTTAGAAACGTTAGATTATCCCTTGTATAAGAGTTTAAATTTCAAAGGGAGCTTAAATTCCAGTTATGGTTGAATTTTAGTGAAAAAAATTAGTAATGCTACCACATTATTAATATTTTTTTGAGTATTTAAAAAGTATACAAATATTTTTCTTCCTTGGTTCATTGTGGAATAGTAGGAGATGAAGTACATAGACCTTTTGATGAACCCTTCGTGCTTTGCCAAATATTAAATAATCGAATGAGAAAATTATTTATACAATTTAAAAACGTTGTAAGCCTAAAAACTACATGTTTCGCATTGTTGCTTGAACAATACTATAATTTTGATCCACTAGTCAACACAAGAAAACTGTAATTAAACCTTTCGATTATGATAAAATTTCAAAAATTATATTATCTAATATAAACAATGAAAATTAAAACTATAATTTAATTAAGATTATAAAACCAAACAGTTAAAACCCAAACTTCATGAAAACTTTAATGTACAATTTAACACGTATGTAGCTTAGCTTAATTCCGATGCCTTTCTACCTTCTCAAGAGAAAGGTTTGTTAAACTCATTTCATGGGTTCCTTTTTCGACAGCTCTTTTCTATCCTATGTCTTTCGTTATAATTCCTGCTATGTCATTCCTCTGGCATTTTTCTTTCTTCTGGTCAACTCCTTCTTGGTCTTCCATTCTTTTTTATGTGAATTCTTGCTTCTACATCACCAGTAACTGATCGATGAATTTAGGATCTTCGGGTATGTTGTTAAGCATCTCTTTTGAGATCTCTACTCGACGATTCTGATCTTTTGGTATGAGTCTATTGACATGCTTTATATCCAAAACATCAATCAAAATATGTCGAGTCGATTCTCAAGAAATATTGAGATCCTCTGCTATCTCTCAGATGCTTTCTGACTCCCCAAAATACTTTCAACAATTCCATAGTCTTAATTCCATCAGAAACACAAAATTTCAAGCTAAACTTTTTCCTATAGTCAATATTAACAAACAAACACTAAAACTTTTTATAAACATAAAAAACAGTTTGTAGAAAAAAAATGTTACTGATTTGAATTTTGCGCGCAATTTAAGTACCTCAAACGAGGTGAAACTTAATTTAATTTATAGTAAAATAATCACCTGAGTTCGATTGAAACAAAGTTATAACCATTATAAAAGGACTTCTCTAACATTTCTGAATATTCAGGAAAACTTTTATTGCTCAATAAATAATCTACGATGATACGTCCCCTGCTTTTGGGATTTTCAATTATTGTTCCAGTTACATTGAGAATTACGCCAATACAATGTTTTTTAACTTTCCCATTACATTGATCTTTTGTTCTGAATGCTAACCATGTTCCTCCTTCCCTACCAGGTTCCATGTCTTTACCTAAAAGTTACACAAATTGGGGAAAATATTAGCTATCTGCAAGGTGGGTACATCGTGTGCTTGATGCTGATCAAAAGCTCACTCGCATTTAAAATTGAAACGTGAAATAATATCATATAGTTACATCAGATTGAAATATGATTCTTGATTATCAGTAGACTCATTTGATAAGAAGAAAGAAAGAAAAATTTAATTTTGTATTATTCCATACTTATTTTGATGTAATTAGCTTAGGTAATAAGAATTAATTTAAAATGGGTTATTTGCCAATTTATGAAAAATAGTGTTAAAAAATACAAATCTATTTAGTGCTCTGTGGTGATTCTTTTTCCAATTCCAAAATTATTTGTGATTCCTCCAGATAGAAAACTGAACAAAATTTAGTTAGGTTATATCCAGATAGAAAAATGAACAAAATTTGGGCATTACAAGAGCAATGTCAATAAGCCCCATTACAATCTTAAATATGCTACTAAATTTACCTCCCCTTCCTCTCCTAGTGGAAAAAGATGTATTTATAGGCACCCACAGGTTAATCCTGGCAGAAATTTTAAAGCAAGGATATCTGAGAGGTTACATAAGGATTATGGGGTTGATAGAGCTAGAAAGCAAAGACAAACCAATGGATCAAATGGACATTATGATGAACACGGAATCCCATTAGGGTAATCAATGACCTACAATCATGAGGGAATAAAATTTTTTTACAAACTCAAAATGCATCTCTTTGGTATATAGGTGCGTGAATCTCTAGGGAAAATCCTCTTCCTCTATCCCCTCAGCGACGCACTTGGCAAGGAGCTGGATAAGCTGTCCAGGTGTTTTTGGACAGAAACCTCTGTAGAAAGTGCATTTACTTTCTTTCTAAAAACTAAGCGGTCTTGAAGACCCTGAAGGCTATCTAATAAAAGTTCGAGCTAACTTGGGAATGCAAACAAACTCTGAAAGCACTAGCTAATAGATACAAAGTCGTTACCCGGCACTAGTCAATGAGGAAGCAGACAGCTTTGCTAAAAAAGGGGCAACAACACCATATTTTAAAAGCAAATCTCTGTTGTAGCCTTATGAGATGTCATTGACAGATTGGCTGAAGGATTAGATGGAACCCTATGAGACAAACAATCCAGGACCAAGACAATTCAAAAGATTCATAACCGAAGCAGCTAAAAAGAGAAACTTCTCGTGATGACATTAAATGGGTAGATGGTCTCCTAACAAATCAAATAGCATCTTAAGACGATAAGAAATGCAGAGGAAAACTGCAGATTCTGCAAACAAATCTTTGAAGAAGCAGAGCATCTACTATGTGAATGTCTCCTAAATCATCTACAATCTTTAGTCGAAATATGTATAAAAAAATAAAAACAAAGTTTTATAAACGTATTGATATCAAATGTTGTCTTATATTATTAACTCTTACATTATTTTAACTTTGGTCTCTTTGTGAACAACACTATTGATATTTTACATTTAAAATTTTTTAAATATATTATATATATATATATATATATATATATATATATATATATATATATATATATATATATATATATATATATATATATATATATATATATATATATATATATATATATATATATATATATATATATATATATATATATATATATATATATGGAACTTACCTCCGATAATATTATTTCTATCAACATGTAGTGGTAAACTAGGCCTTCTATAATATTCATCACGATTTGTTGCCAATACAAGCCTGTAGGCCCCCTTTTCGGGATTCGGATCTACATTTACAAATAAAATACACATCTTTATTCGTTTGTGTTGCTTGTAGACTGAAATGTTTCATCTTTAACTAAAATGATTTTTATAATCTAACTTTATATCTAAACAAATTGATATAGAGATCGAGATAACGATTATTTAATACTTAAACAATTTTATAATAACATAAATATACATTTTAACTATTTCATAATTTGGATGAAACTATGATAAACAGCAAATTAAACAATTATATATTTGTGAGGTCAGAAGTTAACCTTAAGGAACCAGTATATTTTTTCCATGGTCAAATACTACACATAAAGAAATTCAAAGTTTATCGAATTTTAAATTTAGTTTAAGCCTAACTACGGCAAACATGTAGGTATAGGAAATATTTTGTGGTTAATTTTTTTGTGAATAAAATGGAAGTACGTAAACCAATATTAACTGATGGTAAAGTATTATTAATGAATAAAAATTATTACCTTTCATCTATCTAATGCTTACATACTTTCTAATCGAATATTGTTTTTTGGTATTTATAAATTATTTATATATTGACACTTCACATTGGTGTGTATTAGTTTCACAATTTTTACGTCTTTACAATAAACTATAATTTTTTTAAACGAATTTAAAATTCTTATTATCAAATACTCCTTTCTGAAGAAGTTTTTAATCTTGAGGACGATACTTTCTACACTTAAATTATGTGATACAGTAAGTATATTTTGATATAAAGTGTTATCTCTGGTCAGAAAACATTTAGATATGATGAGACACAACATTCATACGTCAAACGAGGACCTTGACCCTTTAAACGTAAGCCATGTTGCAACATAATAAACTTTTTCTTATGATATTACTACGTTCTAGACATCGTCCAAATATTTGAAATGGTAAATAATAATTTTTATAAGTAAATACAAATAGTACAGAATAAAGTGGTATAAATAATATATTAATAAATGAAAACATGATTTGAAGTCATTGATAAGATAATTAAATATGCAGGGGCGGCTTGTGCATAATCGCTGCAGTGCTGCCGAACTAAAAATAATAATAATTACATAATTTTAATAATAATATTAATCTAAATTGATATATCGTTTTATATTAATTATCAAAAAAAATTTTATACTCACTTTAGTTTAATAATTGAGCTACCTTTCCATTCGCGTTGTTGAAGTGTTATAAATAACACGAACGTGCTCAGTGCGCTCATTCGATGATCTAGGTTATAGTCCCGGCGGTCTAAAACAGTGGTATGTTCAATTGCAAACAGTCTATCGTAATGAGTACGGTGGATAGTTTCCGAGTAAATAGCTTTCGAATACTTATGCATTCGTAATCGTGGATTGAAAATTTGGTACAATGTTTTTTTTATGTAAAAAGCAAGCTCAAGACGGTAAACCCTATTACACTAGAGTAGTTCGAGTGTTGCCTGTGGATATTGATCTCGAACTTATGTAGGTTATAGTGCTTGGGAAAGACGTGCCTTGGTAGCTGACCTAACCTAACCTGACCAAATCTGCGAGTAATAGATGGACGAATCTGGTCGTTGTAAAGGATTAGAAGCTGTTAATATTTAGTTTTTTGGTCTTAACGAGGGCTCCAAGTTTTTGTGAAGCTGACTTATTTTACGTCCAGTCAGGACCAAATCCTGAGCCGCAGTGCTAGCCTTTTGACGTTACCGAGTTTGTAAAAATTTGTCTTATATACTAGCGAATATTATGCATAATGGTTTTTGCACTTTAACTTCATAATTTCCAATCTAATAATTTATGAAAAGAACTTTAAAATACTCTACAAACTTTTTATGGCAATATACCCTTCATATATTTTGAAATTTTCTATAATACATCTGACAGTGACTTTGACATTAGACGAGGCTTATCGTCTATTACTAATACTGATTCTACTACCACTATTTTATGTATTCGTATACACCTTTACCACATTTAAAATCAATATCTCCTAAACGAATTTTTATATATATTATAAAGCTCATAATTGAATCTGTTTTTACTAAAATCAAAGATAGAACACCAACTTATAAATTAACTAGCATAATTTATGAAATACGTTGTTTAAATTGTGTATATTGGTCAGTCGAAGAGGTCACTCACCAATCGGATAACCTCTCACAAAAGTGATCGCTAATTAGACCCTATCAGATGTTCGTTTCCGAACACGTTTTCTATGAGGGTCATTCTATGGATTATAAATCTGCCAAATTTTTATAACTGAAAATAATTATAGAAAACGAGTGTTTTCAGTAATTTTATATATGAAGGAAAGTTTGTAGACTTGAAACACTTTAGAATCATTGCTTTAGATAAAAATTTCTATTTGTTAATATAAACATAAAACTTTAGAATACAAATACCACGAATTTTTTAATAAAAAAGGAATTTCTTTGTTGTGGATTTTTTAAAACTCATTGTATATATTTATAACGGAAATAAAAAAATGTTATTGTATGTTAATTAAACGTTTTAATTTGCTTATAAAATATCATACGTCGTGATTTAAATTTTTCCTGTTTAGTTTCACTATCTCTGCAGTTTTATACAGTGTTGTGAGTTGTGAGATAATATTTTTTGTCACATTTGCATTTTTATTACTTTTGTATTAAGTTAAAATGGTGACATCATTCTATTATTATGTTGAATTTGTACAATAAGAAACGATGTTATTCAACTAAAAGTGAGTATCATTTAAACACACAAAAAAACTATTCCAACTCATTTTATAAGGGTTAGGAAAATATTTATTTTTAAATGTTCAAAAGTTCGAAGTGAACATATTAAATGTTATTTAATAATTCATAAAAAGGTGCACATTTGAAAGTGATGATCGATTTATTGTCAGCACATCGTTGAGAAATCAGGCCCTCGCTGGAGCCTCTCAAAAAAAGCTTAGAGAAACGCGAGGAGTGGCTGGACAGTCAGAAAAAGACTTAAGGTAGCTAAAAATTAATCCCAGCTCATCTAAGATTTGTCAGAGAACACTTTAATTGGGGCTCCGTTCTATTCTCAGAGCCTACATGGCAGCGCCTACAGAAGACCTGGGGAAAGATTTAAGTAGTGTCGCTTTTGTTGGAGAATCTTGGATGGTTTGGGTGTGTGTTTCAATGGAAGCAAAAACCGTGTTGCTCATCCACATACTGCAGATTTTTTGATTAACTTCTTAGTGCCTACAATACAAAGACTTTTTCCTGATGTTAATCATCCAAATGAGATATAGTGTAGGCATTCAAGCTCAAAATGGTGTCAAATTCTTTAATGCAGTTCCGATATTCCTGAAAATATAGAATCAAGCTCATCTCATCATCAATATCAAGATATACATGGTCGCAAGATGTACAAAATGTTTTTAAGGGGTGAAAACGACCCCTTATTGAAAAATACAAATATTATAGTTTTTCCTACTTTTTTTCAATTCAAATGTTTTTCATTTATGCACCATACATATCTTAACATATTACATAATGGAAAATTTATATATTTTGAAGTAACAACCCTTAAAAATCTTTGAAAACTACCCTTCTGATGAAAATAATATAGGAAAAAATCTTATAACGATTTAAAACGTTGCAATTTCATTTTTACTGTGAAAAATTCATAACATTTTAATAAAATTTAATTGGTTATTTATCTCCATTATTCAACCCTTAAAAACTACCCCTTTGTAGATAATGAAATAAAAATAAATCTAATGACTGCCAACTTTTAGATTTTGCGTTCTTTTTGGTGTTAAAGTTTCTTGTCTCTAATCGAAGTAATTTTTCATTGTCTATACCCTGTCAAACCTTAAGAACCACCCCTTTGATAAAAAATAATAAAAAACATGTTTTAATGACTGTTAATGTTTTGATTTTGAATTCTTTCGGTATTCAACTGTGTTTTCTAAACACAAAGGGATTTTTCATTCTCTACACCCTGTCACCCCTTAAGAACCACCCCTTTACCAAGATTATAATTATATCATGTCTTGGTACTCTCAAATGTACCTACTTAGGCAACTTAGCAGAAAAAATCCGTGCACCAAAATTTGAAACTTTTTCATATTCTATAATTCAAAAAAAATTTTTAAATTCTTATTTTTTATGTAACTCCATTCATTTCGAAGCTATCACATCTTACAAAAAATCATTTTAAAGGTAATTTTCGGGGCTACAAACCTATGTATGTTAGAAGGGATTGAGACCCTCCGCATTTTATTAATAAAGTCAAAGGGCTGTGGATAAGCAATCCTCGCACTATAGTGACAGATTAATTTGGTTATAGCTCCGTCAATTTTTACGCTACAAAAAAAATAAAGAAAGCAAAATAATCGTCATAAAAAATGCTTTAATTTGATTGTTAACTTGTTTTTGTATCTCTTATAGTTATGGAGAAAAAAAGAGCACAAAAAAATGTTTGATAAATCAAAAAAAAGTATCATTTTTTTCAAAATTATGCATTTCTAATGATCCAAACTTTCAGATGTAGTAAATGGAATTGTAAATACCAAGTATTTGATACAAAGAATAAGACTAATTTTGATTTTCAATGGAATGGCATTTGTTTTAGTGCAATTTTTTTTAGCTTTAACTATTTTACATTATATCTCACTGAAATTTTAGTCAAAACGACTTTTATCAATAGTCATTTGAAAGGTCTTTTTAAGCTCTTTGAAAAGTATTCTATGAGTTTTTGTTAAAAAATGTACCCTTTTCCCGTTATTTGAGGTTAAAAGCTCAATTACGAAAAACAAGTATCTACTACTTGCTTTTAGATAGAACATTAAGATCTTAAAATATAGCTTAATCTCTTTGTTTTTTTACGAGCCTCATTTTTGTTCATTACACTTTTTTCGATAAAATGTATCATTACAGAGTTATACGAAAAAAACTATTGAAAAATGCGGTTTTTTGACGAAAAATCGTACTTTTCAATTACGAATAACTCAAAAACTATTGATCTGGCGAAAAAACTATATATGGCATTTTTTCTTTTAAATTTGCTGATCTTTCGATTTCTGGGGTTATTTGGGGGGAAAAGAGGTGACACACTTCGGCATCATGTAGATCTCGCTTTTTGGATACACACCTGTCAAAATTTCAAATAAATCGGTGTTGCATTAAAGAATTGGGAGGGGAAATGCTTGAATACCTGTCCTAATAGATAGATCTATGTACTAGAATTAAGTGTTTTGAGTTTGAAAAGGATTTGAGGTGCTTAAGTAGCTCCCAATGCAAATCAAATTGTGTCTCGAAATTGTGGTTTCACTCACAAACAAATAACAAAGCAAAGTGAAGAAAATAATAAAAAACTTCATAAATTTACAGATTTATAATATAATTTAATGCACTTTGACAGGATAATTTTTCTTATTATTAATAATCATCTATATTCGTACTGCACTGGTTTTATCTCATTTTATAAATAAACTTACCATATAGCTACATTTAGCACGTTTCCCATTTCTAATTGATTTCTTATCTTTTGTAGTGCTTTTATCGATTTTAACCTAAATTCACAATGATTCACTGTATTAAATAAAATGTGTTCAATATCGGTTTAGTTAAATACTTACACAAAAGATTATGTGGAGGAAAATAAACCTCAAACCTGGTATGTTTTTATATCTAGTTTTGTTAAACGTAGATGTCGATTAATCTTTAAAACAATACTTTGTCTATAGTACAACCCGAGAAACTACAAATCCAGTTAACTCATTTCAAACAAAAATCCAATTGGGACTGTGGAGTGTCATGTGTGTTAATGGTGTTGCCGAAGGTGAAAAGAGAAGAGTTCTTAAACAATTTTTCGCAAATATGTAAAAGCGAAGGCTTTAATAAAAGGTAAGACAACTTTTTAAAATACAGGGAAACTACAAGTCGATTCCGCAAACTTCTAGAGACTAGTCTTGCGATTTATTTATGGTGAACGCAAAGTTCAGACGTACCGGAAATTATAAACGTTTAAAATCTAATGGTAAATCCGTTGGAATCAAGATTTCATCTTCTTTGTATTTTCCCTTTATGATTGACGTTATTCATCACCTTTTTCACAGCCAGTCTTGTTCCATTGTACAGTCGAGGTTACCTTTTAACTGCAAACTGTGAACTGGTAATTCAGGCAATTCCAATGAATTTAAAAACTTTTCATAATAGACGAGAAACTATGAGAAATTTGAAGTAAACAGGTTGATTGAGAGTTAACTCCAGTTTGATTCCGCAAACTTCCAACGACTGGCCTTGCAATTTGTTTATGGTAAACACAAAGTCCAGAAGTACCGGAAATTATAAAGGTTTTAAATCGAATAATAAATCCGTTGGAATCAAGACTTTCTCTCCTTTGTATTTACCCTTTATGATTGACGTTATTCATCACCCTTTTGGCAAACCAGGCAATTCCAGTGGGATCGTTAACAACATCATCCTGGTTCATAATGGTATTGACTGATTTGAAGGGAACCAACTGTCCCGGAAGAAAATTCTGAATGCTCGCATTGAGATCCTCGACATCTCGTTCACCCAGCAGTATATATGAGAAAACACGCTGAATAAGCTTCTATATTGAGTATGTGATGTGTCCGAAATCTGTGGGTAATTTGTTGAATCTAGTCGAGGTGTCCACTAAGACTTAGTGACGTAGACGTAGTCACTCACAAAGTTAGAAGGACGCACTCTTTGTCTAAATTATCGATCGACATGGAAGACAGATCAACATATTAGCTGCCAAATGTCAAAAACGTGTTTTACTTATCTGAAATTCAATTAAAAAAAGGCACACTTTCACTTGTCTAATTTTAAAATGGTAAACGGCGTATTGTACACTGTTTCTTCGAGAATCACGGGAGTACAAAGCTGAATCCTTTGGTTGTAACGGATAGTTTGGTGAAGTGAAGGGAAACGAGCGCGCCGGCACGCTCACCGTCAGTGGATAAGGAATCAAAGAGCGCGCCGGCACGCTTTCCGCATTGAACGGGTTAATTCCGAACATTTTCACATTTATTCACCTTATAAACCTTCTCTGTACTTCCACTAAATAATTCAAGACCAAAATGAGCCAAATCGGTCCAATCGTTCTCTTGTTTTAACGAAACTAACGAACAGTAATTATTTCTAATATACATAGATACATAGGCTTCTACTTAAGTTTTTATATAGATCAATATTGATCCAATTGATGTATCTAATGTCTCAAGATGTATTTCACATAACGATCTTGCA
Source organism: Diorhabda sublineata (assembly GCF_026230105.1). Lineage (NCBI taxonomy): Eukaryota > Metazoa > Arthropoda > Insecta > Coleoptera > Chrysomelidae > Diorhabda > Diorhabda sublineata. The sequence goes on from NC_079479.1 coordinate 9,178,102, forward strand.
GTATCAGTTTATAGTCACAGATAAGTCATAGATAATCATCCTGATTTAATTTTTTTCCATTTATTGACCAAGATGAATGTTTCAAGTATCTGTAAACAATTCAAATAGCCCTCGTATGACAACACGTTCTGAGTACGTGCAACAAAAGGATCTAGAGAGCATGTTAGTGGTGCAATCCCATTAGGAGTGTTAATTCTTTATTATTATATGTTTTGAATGTGTCTTTCATCCCTAAGTCTATGGGTTGTAATTGAATTTTGTTAATACGCTATAAAATGTTTTCATGTTTATGACGTTTAGTTTTAAATAGATTTTCTTTTTTTTCAGTACATGGACAATAGATCTCTGTTATTTACTGAAAAAATTTCAAGTGCCACATATATTTTACACAATAACTTTAGGAGTTCATGAAGGGTACAGAGAAAATAGTTTTTATAATACAATATTAAGTAAGGTATGTAAATTTCTAAAATATGAAATCCATTTTATTTGAAGCTTGAAAAATTTTTGTTTGCATCAATTTCCGTTTTACGTAAAATCCACTAAAAAGTTCGAAATGACATTTTTAGAATATATTGTGAACATATGTGTACAGAAATCTGAAATACAATTGATTTTATACAAAAACTACTTTCTAATAATGAGCTGAAAAATCTTGTATTGACTAAAGTTAAATTCGTGGATACTAACATACAATGTGACCACTAAATTGCAATTTCTGGAACCGTTGGCGATATTCATAGTGAACACACTGTTTACACCAACATTCACAAATACACTGTATGACAAACGTTTCGATAATCAAATTATCGTTTTCAGAAACTGAAGGTAAACTAAAATTTACTGACATGACTTACCGGATTTATATTACATTCATTCCTTGATTACTAAGATATAGAGTGGGCTGTAAGGAATTAGCCCTTTGTCAAATTCAATATTGATCGCACTTTACTATACAGGTCGTCCAAAATCGGCCAAAAATCTTCGATTATGTGCGTAAAATAATATTGCAAGATCTACATGTGATCTATGCATATAAACTCGAAACAAAGATCGATTGTATGGGTATTTTTTGTCGAGATAACTGAACATGTCTTCACCCATCCATTAGATTACCATTGAACGGTCAATTCTCTATGGTAAACCAACATTTGTTTGCCAGATGTGTTCGAAAAAATCAGGGAAACCAATCGCAGAAGACGAATCATTTTCCACCACGCATCAGCTCAAATAAAAACGTTTTCGAACAGTCAAAACATCGAATTGATGGATCATCCACCGTATAATCCTCATTTGACACCCATTGATTTATTCGAGCAACCCTCAGCAAAATAATATAATAGATTTAATAGATTTGCGATCACTTGTATCGCTTGTAGTTTTTCAGTTATTTTATAAAAAATAGCTGCAACAATTACAGGGGATGGTCGATATTATCTTGCTAGGGTAAAGGGAGTAAAACTATATGAGGTAGGGCCGTCTGCATGGCCCTACCTCGACCTTGTGTCCACTCTGTTTAAGTAGCGGTTTTTTTCTTTAATTTCAGGACGAACATCGGATTAACGCGAGATTCAAAGAGGCTGAAAACGTAGGAATAGTAGTGAGGAAACAATCTGTGTCAATGTTGGAAATAATAAGTCATCTCACGAATGGCCCTGTGATAGTATTAACGAACGCAAAAATTCTGAGCTGTGATATTTGCAAATTCAATAAAATCTCCAGAGAATTTAGAAAATGCATTCCTTGGCCAGCCCCATACCAAGGGCATTACGTAGTTTTATGCGGTTTTGATATTCATAACGAGAAACTTTTTTATAGGAATCCCTCGTTCAATGATCGTAAGTATCTTAATAAAAATAAATTTTTAGTTGAACGTCGTTCCAGATTACTGAACAGTGCGTTTCTAACTACCCCAGCTAAACTCTAAACTTGAAATTTTAACTGTTTTTATTCACAATGTCGCGTATTTTGAAGCATTAGATTCGATTAGGTTTGGTTTACTTTAACTCCGATTAGGTTTGGTTTAATCTAGTTTCTATTGGTTTATTTTAGCTTCGTTACGTTAGGTTTACTTTAGCTTCGATTAGGTTTGGTTTACTTTAGTTTCGATTAGGTTAGGTTTACTTTAACTTCTATTAGGTTTGGTTTAATCTAGTTTCTATTGGTTTATTTTAGCTTCGATTACGTTAGGTTTACTTTAGCTTCGATTAGGTTAGGTTTACTTTAGCTTCGATTAGGTTAGGTTTACTTTAGCTTCGATTAAGTTAGGTTTACTATAGCTTCGATTAGGTTAGATTTACTTTAGCTTCGAATAGGTTTGGTTTAATCTAGTTTCTATTGGTTTAATTTAGCTTCGATTACGTTAGGTTTACTTTAGCTTCGATTAGGTTTGGGTTAATCTAGTTTCTATTGGTTTATTTTAGCTTCGATTACGTTAGGATTACTTTAGCTTAGATTAGGTTAGGTTTACTATAGCTTCGATTAGGTTTGGTTTAATCTAGTTTCTATTGGTTTAATTGAGCTTCGATTACGTTAGGTTTACTTTAGCTTCGATTACGTTAGGATTACTTTAGCTTCGATTAGGTTAGGTTTACTATAGCTTCGATTAGGTTTGGTTTAATCTAGTTTCTATTGGTTTAATTGAGCTTCGATTACGTTAGGTTTACTTTAGCTTCGATTACGTTAGGTTTACTTTAGCTTCGATTAGGTTAGGTTCACTTTAACTTTGATTAGGTTAAGTTTATTCTAGTTTCGATTGGTTTATTTTAGCTTCGATTAAGCTAGGTTTACTTTAGCTTCGATTCACTTAGGTTTACTTAAGCTTTTATAATGTTAGATTTACTTTAGTTCCGATTAGTTTAGGTTTACTTAAGTTTTTATTAGGTTAGATTTACTTTAGTTCCGATTAGTTTAGGTTTACTCTAGCTTCGATTAGTCGCGGAGCACCCTTTTCAGTAACGTACATTTCGATATCCATTATTTAATTTTTCAGATGTATGTGTTATACCAATGGAGATATTCGATTTAGCTCGCAAAAGTTATGGGACTGACGAAGACATAATTTTTACCTACACGTAAAATAATTCAAAAATAATAATAATAATTACTGCCGATATGTGCCGTGTATCATTTATACAGTGTGGAAAAACCAAATAAAAAAATTTTTTATGGTAAAATTTAATGTGATCCCTTAATTCAAATCTTTTTGAATGACATGTAAAAACTTTTCTTTTTTTCGTATATACATGGCAAGTTACTTCAAAGTTGAGCAATACATTTACATTTAACATTTCGTTTTGCTTTTTCCAAACTGTATATAAGTATTTATAAGTTTTTTCAATTTTTTTTTTGTACTTAATCTGTATTTTTAAGTTGTTATAGTTCAAAAATATATAATAAAACGTCCTTTTGAATTTTTGTTTCGTTTTTTTAAAAAATTCCGACATTCAATATATTATCGAGACTTTCACTGATAAATTGTTCCTTTTAGTAAATATTGATGACGCTTCAAATATTTTTTCTTCTGCTAGTAGTTTAGTTCAAGAGTGTTTAAAAAAAATTGATATTTATGAAATTAAACGTTGAACACTTTTTATACACACCTTGTATAACATGAAAAAGTTTTCAACATAGATTCAGATACTTCTGACTTTTTTAAAAGCAACTGAATAGAAACCATTTTCATATCTTCAAGGGTATTCTCGTAAAAAAATAATTTATAAAAGTCTGCACCGGCAAATTTTATACAAAAAAACTAATACCTCAAAAAATATGCATTTTTCGGAAAAAGTTTGTAGACAAAAGTATACTAACATTTTACGTAGATTTCAAAAATGTGTTAATATACAGGGTGTCCTATTTAATATAACGAAGTTACAGTCGACTTCCGGTAGAACCGGAAGTCGGTCATCTTTGAAAACATTTTAGTTAAAAAGATCATAACCGAAAACCCAAAAGTCGAAATGTTCATGATTTTACTACAAGTATTTTGCCATATATACAGATAGTTTTAACTCGTCGTGGGACACTCTGTATATTACAAATCAAGTGATAAAGGTCAGTTACATGAAACGACGGATGCAGAAATGAGATAAGCGCCGAGAATAGAGAAGAAATAGAAACTATAGAACAAACATTAAAAAGAAAAAAGAGATAAATAAAATCTAGATCCCTTTACAAGAAGTAAAGCTACCAAAAAACCCAGTAGGAACCAATAGGAGGAAAAGAAATAGCGGACATGGAGGAAGTGGTATTATTCTATAGGAACTATAGTAGTGCAACAAACAAAACAAAAAAATACGGAGTAGATAATGGTAAATGAATTAATCTTTTTAACAGCGGAGGTCAAAACAGGTACTTCGAAACGGGATTTATTATAAGCCCCTTATTTGAAGAGCGGATTATAGATTTCGAACCAGTTTCAGACATGAAAATGCAAAAAATTGACGAATATAAATCTATCGGAAGACATAAACTATTCGAGATATCGTGAATAATCCCATAATGACACATTTTATTTCGCATCGTTATTTGGAAGAGTTTTTTCAATCACATAATACGAAGAAAAAACTATAAATAACTGTTTAATACGTTTTATAATTAAATTTATGAGGGTTCGACGGGAATATTTTCTTTGTGTTTCATTTACCGAAAAAATCGATTCACTCGATACTGGATTGATGTAACCACAGTGTTATTTTTGCGATTCGAATCGAATGACATTATTTCGATTCGAACCGAAATGAAAATAGTGTTCAAGTTATGACACATCATTTTACCAGTCACTACTTATATTGTCATATTGTCGGTCAACGAAGTCAACGTGACAAGTGAACTTGACCGTCAGTTTGAAATTTTTGTGTTTAAAATTTTACTTAAAATGTATTAATTGTGGATTGTTTCAACCATTATAATAATTAATCACCATTATAGCCGATATTGATAAAGTGGAACCCAAAACTTTTTAACCTTCAAAAGTGAGTTTTACATTTTTTATAACTAAAAATTCATTTTACAAAGTTTAATTCGTATAATTTATTTCATTTAAATAATATGTATCAATTTATTATTTGTTAACTATTTATTTTCATAAGCATTGACTATACTCTTAGAATTAGTTTACATCATCTTGTCACAGTGTTATTTTTAGCTTTAAATTAGAATATTGACTTCGTAGGAACAATAAACTAATTATTTCGAAAAAATTTAGTTTACTAGTCATCATATAAGACGGAAGTATCTTTCACGGCCATGTATAAGTTACATTCACTTGCATAAACTAATTATTATTGATGTATAAGATTCTAGTTCAGATGAAAATTGAATTAAAAGAATAAATGAAATTAATCAATTTTATTGTCACCATTATAAAAATCGATTTACTAGTAGTTACTACAAATTTCAAAAATAAATTCTCATGTTTTTTATTTAATTTTTTTTAGACAGCAACTAGACTTGTTTTAAAATTATATTGATATTAAACAAAATTATTTATATGTCTTCTAAGAGGGTTGTAAATTGTAAATAATTGTTTTTCAATGAAAATATATACAGTATGATCTATTTTCATCCGATTTCAACTAATTTTTTTTTAATTTAAATTATAAAATTTTACTAAATATTAGGGTTTATTGAATTTTGAAATTTTTGATATAGCAGCTATAAAATAACACCCTGTATCACTCGATGACTGTAGAAATTATGTTTTATTTGTTAATAATTATAGGAATGGACTATCAGTGAACCTAATACAAAAAAAGAGAGTTTTTATGATTCAAATTCATGAGAAAGAAAAAGCTATAAATGATAAAAAAACACCTAAATAATTTAAGTAAATTTATAACTCTATTCTGTAAATTCTAATACAACTACAAATAATTTAATTAATGAGTGCTACACATTTTTGAGATGGAAAACTTAAGAAAAAATAAATTTCTATTTTGATTCTATTTTTATTTTGATATTCGTGATGTAGGTGATCTATTGATTAATATAAATAAGCAAATTGTCAGTGCCAAATCATATTTTGATAAAGACTAAAAGTAGTCGAAACGTCCAATTTTTATTTGTCTTTCAAAAATTATGAAAAACACCGATTTTAAAAGAGACAAAACCTAAAAACAAGACGATTTAGAAACATAAACATGCTCAAGCCCATCTGTATATACGGTATCCAGTTATGGGTTACTACAAGCAAATCAAATCTAACTATTTTGGAAAGATTTCAAAGTGAAGTGATTCAAATGATAATGAACGCCCCAAATGACGTAGTTCTAAGTGAAGGAGTAAAGTGAAAAATATAGTGAACATCTCAAATAAGAAGATTGAAGCACAATAGACCAACAGACCTGCGAAAATCTCTTATGGCATTTAAATGTATTTTACTTTATTATTTAGTTGTTGACACCCCAGTAATTGACAAGAACCAAAAAAACTTTATTTTTTTTTCTTATTACATGAGAGTATATAAAATTATTAATGACTTAGTAATAACAAAATAAAATATGAGTAATAATAAATAAAAAGAAAACTTAAATTGGGTACAAGCTTTAGGCTTCAAAAATATCTATCTCCTTTGAAAAAGTATAAGCTTCTTGAGGTTCATGTGTCACTTGTTGATTTTAGGGAAAAAAACTTCAATATAATTCTCAGTAAAATTTTTTTAACCATACTGTTATATGTGTAGAAGAATGTTTGCCTTTTACCTCCCAAAAACCTTGCCAATTCAAAATCTCCCACTTTAATGTACATCAAATTTGAAATTCCTTCCTTTTGATTTTATATTTTAGTTTGCTCATTTTCACATTCAGTCTCTTCTTCGTACTCCTCCTTTTATGTCAATCTTTTCCCATTCCTCGCTATCAGAGTCTTCTTCAACTCTTGCTTGCGTTTCCTTTCTTCAGTTCTTTTTCCTCCTTTGTTCTGATTTTTCTTTTCTAATTCTTTCTTTCCATACCTTACATCATATGATGTAAAAGCAGCTTTGTTTTGTTTCTTATTTTCACATTTGATTTCTTCTGGCCAACACGGGGCCTTTTTAAATGGTGCACAATTATTTTTGAAAACATGGTTCTCGTTTGAGTTAATTCTTACGTTAAGTCCGGAACAGGCAGGCTGGGCTACATCATTTTCTTCCATTTCCCTTTTCAAGATTTTCTCTTCTTCTAATCCCTATTCTATTCTTCATTTTTTACCAAACAGTAAAAAGTTTCCTCGTCATTTCCATTCCAATCTGCTTTGTTTTCTTTAAAAGCAGGATTTTTCGAATATATAACCAAAATGTTCTTTTCGGAGCTTCTCTCCATGATTTTGTGCCATTTTCTTACATATTCCTTCCGAAGGGTCTTAAGAGGTTTAAAAACTAAAACATTTATAGGCTGGATTCACTGCTTCGATTTTTTTTCGATACCGTTCTCTAACAAAAAAGAGACAATTGAAATGTTATATGTGACACATGACCATCAATATAGGTCTCTTAATTTTCTTGTCTATCAACCGAGGAAGGAAAATTTTTGTAATATATTCGAAGAATGTTTGGCCAAACATTCAGCCACTTTCGGAACGATCATGCAACATGACTTACAAGATTTTCCTTATACTTACTTTGACAGTCCCAGTCATTGACACCGATGCCAACTTCAGATCATATGTTTTACTGATAAAAACGCATCTAAAATCATTTGATTCATACTTAAACTGTATCCTCGAACAGAATTGAATAAATCAAACACATCCAAATGGTAACGGAACTTTTTACATTTTGAAATGACTGACAGTTATCAGCTGATTTGTTTCATAGCTGGTACAGTGTTGCCAAATATCATTTTTAATTGATATTGTTGAAAATTATTAGTTGTATCAAATTTTGTGGCCCAAATCACTGGAAGCCTCAATCTGTTTATGTTGTTCAGTACATTTCTTTTTTTATAATAAAAGTTGAGATTTTTTACCACGAGTCGCCACTGTTAGAACATAAACTCAACATTGTAGTCACCGTTAAAATAAATATGAAATACGTGATTTTCAGTCTTTATTGTCTCTTATCTCCATAAAAAATAACATATGTTTCTTTGATGACAATAAATATCAAAATTTTCATAAAATATATTGCTGTTATTTAGAAAACATACAATTAGATTAATTAATATTTCAGTAACGGTTATTTCAATTACATATAATTGTTAAATATTTCATGGGTATATTTGGTTATATAAGAAGAGTTTTAAAAATAATGGATTACACAAAACAATTTTTTTCACTTTTAGATAAATCTTTATAATGGAATGAACTTTAAAACGAGCTAATTTCCAAACCTACCTTCCATTTAAAGTTTCTTTTTAATTTGAGAAATTTTCGACTCAAATCTATCCTATTTTCCAAAAATTCTTTCTTTTACCAGGTTTTGTTTTTTCAAAAATAACCGTACGAAATACAGAAGTATGAGAAGTCATTATAGATTGGAAATAAAAATTTAACATATTTAAATTGAAAATAAAACTGCTTTTATCGATTATAAATGTAAATAAACTAATTAGAATTTTTCATTTCGTAATCATGAATGCGAATTTGTTAAGACTTCAGACATACATTGGAATTTTCCCTAAAATCTTTAACATCTAAATATATGTAAACACAGATTTATTTCGTTTATTAATCATTCCAATTTGTTCCACTGAAATAGGGTGTTTGCCATTGATGATAAATAATTCGATATCGTTTTTTATTCATAAAAGTCTCAAGAAATTCATTGTATTTAAATATTTTGTCATGTAATCAGAAAAAGACGGTGCACTAATCAGCTTCGAATGACGTCACTATATAGTAACGCCGAAATCAAACTTTAATTAAATAATTTCGATTATTGCAATAACGGATGTAAGAGCTGGTTGCAAACAACACTTTTTTCTTAGTCAAATGGGGTCGTTCTTTATTGATTTCTTCGATCAAACGTTGCAATAAGTTCGCATAATACCAGCCGTCGATAGTTTTATATTTTTCAAGATATTTGATGGAAATTATCCCACGCCATGACCTTGCCTGCAGATGGAACGGTCTTTACCTTCTTTAGATCCGGCTCTCCCTTTTCAGTACATTGATTTTTTCAAATCAACTGAGAGATAAAAAGCTTCTGTGAAATTTCAAGCGCAAGTCACCCCTATTTAACTCCCCACAATGTTGGGTCGTGTTGTCAAACTCTGCCAAACAGCCTCGTGCGTGCAATCAACACTTTTTGCACTTGTTGTATAACTAAATAATTGGTTTTTACATTTTTTTCATATAAAACACTAATTTTCTTAGACCAGATTCGAACCCGGAATCTACAGTTTGAAGGTACCGAGTATTAATACTGAGCTGTCAGTGACAATAAACAGCGAGACTAAACTTAACCTATATTATACACTTGTGAATAATATGCTTCGAATTTATAGAATGCCTGGAATATCTTATGAAAGTGCCCATAATTCTGGTGGAGGAGATGCAGATTCTACCGTTAGATCTAACGCACCAATAACCTATAGTTCCGATGGACAATTCACACCCAGTGACTCCAGAACATCCTCTAATCAGACATATTTCGCAGATGAAAAAATAAAAATACCGGATATTGATGGGGTAAGTTAGCTCTTTATAAACAAAAAAAATGTAGCTCGACGAAAATTGTTTTAATTAATAAACGACTGTAGAAAAAATAATGTCTGTTTCTTGGGTACAAAAGAAACTCACAAATAACTAATTTGGAGAATACTTCGAAGACTTGAAAGAAATCTTTGCTGAAGGGTAAAGCTCGGCTAAGGAGATCCACAACAAGCTCAAAAATTGCCGTTTTTATGCCGTGAAATTCCCAGAATTTGTCCTCGATTGTTTTTAAAATAATGGGGTGGTCCGTAACTTGAGTATCACGGACCACCCTCTAGAAAATGACTCTCCTTTCTACGTCCGGGGTAAAACGGGAAAAAACTAGATTTCAACGAATCCTGAGCCCTGGAATATCGCTTCCCTTTGTAAGGATATTCAAACTGAAATCATAATTCAAGCAGATTCAGAGTAGGAATCCCTTAGGATGACTATATGCGTCTCAAAATTTGTTGATCTAGACGTTGCTTGTCTTTTAAGCTCTCCACTAAACAATTCAATAACTTATGACATAACCTCTTAAAGTTTTCACTTTATATTTTCCGTTTTGCCATTATCTGAACGCTCAAAACGCCTCGTGAGACATTCTACTTGGGTGGAACGGGAAAAATCGTGGTCATGAACGTCATTGTGTGGATTGCAGTGAACTTTTTCGTTGATGTCGCTGCTTGTCGCATTTTTTGCCCTGCAGAACGGACGTTGTTGGTTTCGGATGTTGCAGATCATCAGCCATGAAAAAATTTACAAAGTTACAAAAAGTAATTTTGTTTTTTCGAGTCAGCAGCTCGAAACATCCATTTCGTTATAATAAATTTCGTCTGACTAATCTACTTTACGTTTAGTAATTATAATAAAAATAAACCGAGATAAGCCAGGAATGTGATAACGCTGTAGTCAACATTTCTAGAGGATAAAGTTATAATTTCATTTATGTATCTATAGATTGAGAACCACGGCTCACCCCGCATTTTACAACGGAAGACATTCCTACAAGATACACAATTAATGTCTCCACTTAGAGGTATTAAGGGTTATTAAGGTCCTTTGCTTCTTTCCAGTTTATTTCTTGTTGATTCAATATTCTACTTACAATTTTATCCTACGAGTTTCTTGGTAATTTTTCGTTGTATCGATTCTTGGTCTCTTCTGATCAAAAAGCTTCTGGGAATGTGGCAAAAATGTTTAACAAGTGAGGGGAATTACCTAGAGAAAATAACAACAATCATGCTACCGGTAACATTCTTGAGCAAAAAAATCGCAATTCACTGACAAAAAAACTGAACACGAAATTGTAGTTTTCTTAGAAAAATCTTGAAGATATTGACTGACCCTTAAAAAATGTTAAATACCAGACCCATCACTATCAGCTAACCATCAAACGTCAACCGATGATAAAGCTGCCGAAACTACCATCCAGAGTCAACGAGATGTGGCCAGTGCGTTGAACATAAAGCCAGAGTCCACATGGTAGCGTCTACAGGAGTCCTAGATAGATTCGAGTAGTTCTGTATAAGAGAAAACGTGGCTTTTGTTGGAGGTTTCTGGATGGTTTAGGCGAGCACCTCAATGAGAGCAAAAACCGAGTCAGTTTGGTGTTTCCAGAGTTTACCGACGTTAACAAGAGACTAGAACTTTCATCAAAGACACAGTTCCGCAAGAACGTATCAGCACATCGTTGATAAATCGGGATCTTACTGCTTTTCAAATCCAACAAGAGCCCAGAGAAACGTTCGAGTTACTTTGGGGGGCTGTGAGCGGCTGGAAAGTCCGTAGAAAACTCAAGGCAGCTAATATTGAGCCAAAAACGCCAGTTACTGACCTCAAATCAACACCAATTTATCGAGCAGCTCGCCTAGGCGATAAGCTCTGAACCGATACAAAGAAGATATTTTAGGGGATCGCGTCGTTTCTTACTCCAGTTTCATCGGCGAAAATTTCGTTCTAACTCAGGACAATGTCCATTTCATACTAATTGTCGAAATGGCGGTTTTAGATTAGCCCGCGCGTAGCCCGAATTTAAATCCTATCGAACATTTATGGGATGAACTTAGTGAAAAACACTTATTTTTTACTATTGACCCTTTTTCATTGTTTAAGATTCCTTTTCGTTCGATATTTTTGCTTTACCAACAAACAACATAGACCACTCACCATAAAGCTAAGACTCATGACTTTGAGGTACTAAAATCAACAGAATGAAAGCTACAGATTTTTTTTACCGCGATTTTTTTGCTTAACAATGTATTTATATTCAATTTTGATTGGTTTTATTAACACGTTTTGTATTTTAGAAAAAATTCAGCTTTAAGAAATTATGGGCGTTTACTGGTCCAGGATTTCTGATGTCTATCGCATATTTAGATCCGGGTAATATAGAAAGTGATTTACGAAGTGGCACCGTTGCTCAATATAAATTATTATGGATACTTTTGAGCGCCACACTTTTGGGCTTATTAATGCAAAGGTTGTCAGCCAGATTGGGCGTGGTAACAGGCTTACATTTGGCTGAAATGTGCTACAGGCAATACAGGAAAGTACCAAGGACGATATTATGGATAATGATTGAAATAGCCATTATTGGAAGTGATATGCAAGAAGTTATAGGAACCGCTGTTGCCATATATTTACTCTCTAATCGAGTGTGAGTATATATTTTATATACAGGGTGTACCAATCATACTATAAAAACTTCGGTTATTACAGTATTTCAATCTTTGTTAACCTATACCTACCCTATACCCAAAGTTGGTTAAAACAAAGTTATTTTGTAATATTTGTTGTAAACCACAATTAATAATGAAAAAATTTAAGTTCGAAAAAGCATTCTGATTTTTAATGGAAAATTCTCAAGCCAAAATACCGACTTTTAAAAAAAACTAGAGTCGAAAATTTTTATTTATTAATTTATTTATTTATCAATGTAACAAAGAGTCTCACGTTTTATGAGGGTAATTGAAATGGAAAATTTTAATAATTAGCTAAAAATTGTACAAAATGATTCACAAAAATTCGTTTTCGAGTTTTTTTTTCGCATTTTTTGAGGGAATTTATCATAGTAATTTATATTTGTTGAAATCACGAGAAAGACAAGATTTCAATGAACAAAAACTCCACAAACTTTTTAAAAATGCCGATATTTTGGGGTGAGATTTTTGACTGAAAAATTATGATGGTGGTTTTTCGATATAAATTCAAAATAAGGTGTTTTAATTTAATTTCTTGAAAAAAAAAATAATTATTTTAAGAAGATAAAAATAAAAAACCAAAAACTTTATTAATCGAATTTTTCACATCAATTTTGAGGTCATGTGAAAAATTGTAAACCAAAAAGTTGGAGACCTTTTCATTACCTACAATTTTCTTATTAAACTTTTTTCCACAGGATTTGTTTTTTTTTGCCGAAAACCGTTTTTCACTCTTAATACCTCACCCCCTTCCACTTCCACCCTATCTCAGATCGTTCGTAAAATATTTTTCTTTCCATTTTTGCTATACCCTCTTACTCTTTCAATTGTTTCCATTCTACTACATTTTTTTTTCATTTTTTACCATTTTCAAAATTTTTAGCACTTGACTGTTTAGTCATCCGATCAGTTCGTTATTGATGTGACAACTAATGAGACAACCCTAGTCCAAACAGTCCAGGTTTTTCTACTTTATTCGAAAAATTTTGTGTTTGAACTAAAAACAAACCACGCTATTCTAGTCGTTTATTTTTTTCTGTTTCTTCCAATAAAAATGACATTGACGTTAATCTGTCAAAAAACCTCGATGATAAACCACCACCTCATTCCCACGTGGCTATACAGGTTATTGGTTACCCACATGACGTCAATATCGTTTTATTAGAATGTCTACTTAATAGTCCTGCTATGAATCCTATATAACATCTATGGGACTACCTCAAAAAGAGGATTCTAAGTCAGAGTCTCCCTGACCAACTCATAGAGGTCGCTATTTAAGACCACGATTGAATTCGGTAAACCAGCGAAACGTTGTGGCTCGATGGTGTCTGCGCGTTGCTGTTGATTCAATAATCCATATTGAAAGTCATAGAAAATCATTGAACGAAAATGATTGCGATTCGATTCCATTTTTTTTTGGTCAAATTGATTGTTTGAAGTATAAATCTCAAATAGCAACACGTTCTGAATATACGTTCACCATTAAAAATGTCAAAAATTTATGTCATATTTGACATATTTACATCGTTGTTGCCATATCTGAAATCTTGAGTAAGAACCCTCTTATACCATGATAGCCTAGTAGCCAGATTGTTTTGTATTAACTGGTGTTTTTAGAGTTTGTTTATTGGAAGTGTATTCAATAACCTCCAAGGCTGTCAGAACCGCTTGGTTTTAAAAAAAATTCATATAATTTGACAAACAGATAAATAATCAATGATCTTAACTGAACGAAAGAAAGTCTTCTGTTGGAGTATCGATACTCCACATTAAAATAAATAATCTTTCAATTACGTTGTTTATTTTAACGTTTTCTTTTTGTTTCTATAGCATACCGATATGGGGAGGAGTTTTGATAACGATAATAGACACATTTACATTTTTATTTCTTGATAAATACGGCTTAAGAAAACTCGAATCCTTCTTCGGATTGCTGATAACAATAATGGGCTTAACGTTCGGTTTCGAATACGTCACATCCAAACCAGATGCAGCGGGCGTAGTTAAAGGGATGTTCATTCCATGGTGTTCGAATTGTGACTCTAGAGCGTTACTACAAGGAGTTGGAATAATCGGTAAGATTCATAACTGTTGGGCTGAAAAAGAAAAAAATCTTGTTTAACCCACAAAAGAGCTTCTAATTAGGAGATAGTTTCTTTATCAGCGCCAAATTCTGTCCGGTGATCATCATCTTGAGGTCTGAGAACAGAAAAACGTTGTCGGGGGTTAGATCTGGTCAATACGGTGGATGCTGAAACCATTCATGCATTTTGGCAAACTTTTTGATTTTTTGCCTTTAAACATCTACTAACATTGCTCAGAATCATCACTTCGTTCTGGTGTTTGGTCGACTATGAGGTTGATTCACATGATTTTGTGGCTTCCAATGGTGACAGCTTCTTCAGGGCGTCTACTGCTGCGTGCATCGCTCTCTGTACTCTTTCCCCACGCTGATACTACCGATGGAATTGTTAAAAAAAGATATCGATGCGTGAAACAGAATCAAACATCAGAATATATGATCAAAGAAAAGTGACTGCTCGATTCCAGAACGATTTGGTCAAGGATCGATGAAGAAAAATTAAGGCATTAAATCCAGAAGACCATTAGAGTGATCACTGGATATTGTATTGTTGAAAGAAAGGGGTAACGACAGAATAATGCAAAAGGTGACCTGTATTAACCTAACCTATTATGGAGTAATTGGTCGTAGAACTTTTTGCTCCTAACCCCTGGAAACATCATGACATTTTCGTCTAAGGAACACATCACTCAATAAATCGCGTGACTAACTATAAAAAAAATACAAAAATCGATTTTATTCGTCAATTTAACCTTCTTCAAGAACAACACAATCATTCTAATGCTTCTCTAACTTCTCGATGCGCTGCTTGTAGAAGGATTTGTCTTTTGCTCTAAAAAACGCTTTAGTTTCATCACTTGCTTCTTCATTTGAGCTGAATTTCTTACCGGTGAGCACATTAGTCACTAGTGGCCAGATCTGGACTATACGGTGGATGAGGAAGCAATTCGATTGATTTAACCATCGTTACTATCGATTTTTGAATGTGTTGTCTTGGCGAAACATTGATTTTGCTTCTTCAACATATGAGGCTATTTTTTTCTTGATTTTTGTATTCAAACGATCCAACAACTCTATGTTGTATTCGATGTTAATTACCTCTCCCTTTTGGAGATGTTGATTCCAAAATACTGAAGCCATACCTTTCCCAGTTGACTGTTGTGTCTTTGGACGTGGTTCACCGGCTGCAGTCCACTCAGATGATGATCATTTTGATTAGTGTGAGTAAACGCGGCACCCATTTTCTCATGGTCAAATATTCGTGCATAATTGCCTTCTGATATCTTCATGGCTCCAACTATCTCACACAATTTCAATTTACGATTAGATATAACCAATTTGAGGACTTTTTCGATGTTTTTTGGAGTAACCAACTCAATTTGATGACTAGGACGTTCACCATCATCGCTTACATTCAGCAAACCAATAACAAATGGTTCTTTCCAATGGAGTAGAGTCCGTTAACCTAACCTAACCTATTTTGGAGCTTCACTTGAATGGCTGTCACTTTCTTCTGACTAAACGAAATTTCATGACATTTGACACATAGTCTTTTAAAAGGTGGTACTTCATAAACGTCATACAGATCTGGCAATGCCAGCGCCATCTTTGTATCAGTCACACGACTTATTAATCGATGTACTAAAAATGTCTTGAACTAATCTTATCATTGATTTATGATTTCAGGAGCGGTAATTATGCCTCACAATCTCTATCTACATTCCGCTCTTGTAAAATCGAGAGCTATCGATCGAACAAAGCCAGAAAAAATAAGAGACGCTAACATGTATTTTTTTATAGAAGCGTCAGTAGCTTTACTTATAAGTTTTATTATAAATGTGTTTGTGGTAGCCGTATTCGCCCATGGATTATTCCAAACGACCAACCAAGAAGCCGTAAGTATATTTTCAGACGTTCTAATAATTTGAATCGAAATTTTCTCCTACAACGGATACTTGGAATTCTTGCGCAAAGAAAAAATACCAAAAGGAGAAATTTTGAAGGTATAGCGATTGACCTCTACCAACGGCTTATTGAAAACCTTACTCAGAATATCTGGAGAAGGACTCAACAGGGAAAAATTGAAATGTTATTAATTTAGGACATGCCTGGGAATTAAATACCTTTGAGAAATAATTAAACTCAAAATTGAGCTGTAGAACTTGATGATTAAATCCACCATATCAGATATGGAGAAAATTACCATCAAATTGTAAACGGATAGCATCAAGACAACAGAAAGAAATGGAATAGGGCACAGAACAAAACACTCTGTAAAATTGGACGATACACCAACTCTGAAGGGAATTATCCCAAGCAGGAGATCATCCCCTAGTCGGATAGTTAAGCAGGCACCAGAGCTTATCCTTCAGGATATACTGTATGAGTATGAGAGGATAAAGTATGTAGTTGAAAAATTACTGGAATTGTATTTGAGAACTTATGATCATTGAAGGTATCAACCGAAGTGAAAACAACCTACGAGTATTGACAGGAGTCTTGTAGCGGGTATTAGACACCCAAAGACGTTAGGTTCAGTAGAAGATACAGGCTACTGAACTCCATAGCATCTGGGAGCGTATTTACAGAGAGAAAATGGTGTGTGACACCAAGAAAAGGAAATATAGATCCAATAACAACTATCGATCATTTAAAAAATTAAGAGGAATGATTCTAAGTCCACAATGCTAAATAATGGAACCTCCTGTCCTGTACTTTGAAGACCCAAGGGTCATATTTACCAAGTGATTTTCGAAGTGGTAAACTCCCAATGATTGAGGGAGGGACAGATACTCAACAAGGGTCTGATCTAATCCGACTAATTTCGTGGCAAAAATTTTATTTTAATCCCCAAATTCAAATCAACACTTCGATGTATCCGATTCAGAGTCATCATTGGTATTGTTTATAGTTAAATTACTGATTTGTCAATTTAATTATTAATTATTTTATTTTTAATTGCAAGCTAATTTGTTTTTATATTATTCCAGCATGATTTGTGTGCCAAGCATCCCGCCTTCAATGCCTCCATATTTCCGGTGAGTATTTTTTTTTCTTTTTATTAAGTTGAGTAGAATTTTTACATGGTGATACAGAAAATGAAAAATTCTCAATTTTCAATTTTGATCTGTGGTTTTTACTAGCAATTGGCGCTCAAGACTAACTGCATTTCGTTTATTACAGCAGGTATAAAACCCTAGCCACGCACATAATTGAACAGGAGACTGATCTCAAGGTTACAATGGCGTATAAATTAAGGGACTGGGTGTCATTTTAACTGATATAAATTATGTGTATTTTATATTTTAAATGTATAATGACCAATAGAAAAATATTAACTCTAGAGGGGTGTATACGTGGCGTACTCGTGCTTATTATGACGATTACAATTTTTTGAATAGTTAAATCTCAGAAACGGTGGCTCCTAGGAAAAAAATTATTGATACGTTTGTTGTGGACAATTTAATGATCTACGATTTTTGTTTGAGGTGTTTTATGATAAAACTTACCGTTTTGCTGAAAATCGCCAAAAACTCCATACACGGGACTTTCAAATTTCATTTTTAATTATATTTTAAACAACTTCACTGATTTCCAGCTTGGTGTGAATTTATGTAGCGTCCCTCTTATTTTTTGGTCTAATTTGACCGGACTATAACCTCAAAATGAACTTTATTGTTTCCTCGGTTATGAAAAATATAATTTCCAAAATATTTTTTTTTGGTTATTTTTCCTTGATAAATGTAAAAAGCATCATTCAACAATCAATTAGAAAAACTTTTTATACAGTGTGTTATATTTAATAATGAATTTTTAATTTTAGGAAAATTCCGAGTATGTAGATGCGGATCTGTATACCGGTGGTATATTCCTCGGTTGTATGTATGGAGTATTAGCAATGTACATTTGGGCAGTTGGCATCCTTGCTGCCGGTCAAAGCTCTACAATGACAGGTTTGATTATATTTATGCTAAAATAAAATTTTAGATTTTGTTCCTCACATATTTCCCAAAAAAAATATTCCTTTATTCACGTATTTTGGTACAGTAGCCACTTCTGATTTATTTATTTCAACATTCAAGTTTTTGAAGAAATTAATTTGTTATCGATTTCCCACTCCATTCGAGAAATTTATTAAAACCTCGAAATGTATTCTAAATCGTCCTCTACGTATCTACTCATTAAATCGAAATAAATTTTAGTAAATTCGTAGTGATTTTATTCTTTATATTCGCTGGTGAGTTTTCACTTTTTTTATCCTTTTGCTCACAAAAATGGGTGGATTCCCAGGTGTTGGAGTGAGTTGAATTGGTTGGATCTTGTAGAACTGCGAAAAACAAATAAAAAGAGGAATGAAACTGGGACACAGATGAGAATTATTAAAGAAGGAACGAGTAGGTAGAACAGATTTGAATAAATAGTAGCTTATTCTCCAACATATAAAAAACTGAATTTATATTTTTTTTAAATTTAACCAAATAGGAATCTTTTTTATTCTATTCATTCTGTTCCCTAAATCAATAGAAAATATGAATTAATATAAAAACTATTATAAAAAAATTCCTGGATTTCCTTTTTTTTTCAAGCAAATTTTGTATGATAGGTTTTATGTAAATTCGTATTTTCTATTCATTTGGAGAACAGAAAAAATTCCTACTGTCCTACCTACTCGTTCCTACTTTAATAATTTTCATCCGTGTTTCCGTTTCATTCCTCTTTTTATTTGTTTTTCGCAGTTCTACAAGATTCAACCAATTCAACTCACTCCAACATATGGGAATCCAGTTGAGGGCTGCAACCACCCATTTTTTTGAGCAAAATGATAAACAAACAAGTGAAAACTTACCAGCGAATATAAAGAATAAAATCACCACGAATTTACTAAAATTTATTTCGATTTAAAGTGTAGATAGATAGATAGACGATTTAAAATACATTCCAAGGTTAGGTACTGTACCGCATTATGTGAATAAAAGGATATTCAAAATGTTTGAAGAAATACATAACAAACCGAATGGCATGTTACAAACCAAGACTTCAGAGAGACACAGTTTCGTTAACCATTAGCAGTTTTTTTATATTTCATATAAAACCAAACCGGGGAAAATTATTACTTGGACATCTGAATTGAGCTAATAATCTACCGTTTTGAAAATACTACTTGTTCGAAGATATAGTTAATCACTTACTAATCGCGAATATGTTGTTTTGGTTGTCTACCTCGGAGGAAGATAATAAAATTGCACATATTTAGTAGAAATCCAACAACTACTATCTAGCGGAAACCAAGTAAAGCTCCTGAGCTTTCTAACGATATACGGCGAAAATTACGAAATGGGCGACATCTGTTGATTCTTTTTTCAAACTTTAATAGAAGTGAACAACAAAACAAGAATACAAACTAGTTTTATTGTTTTGTAAACAATAGAAAATGTTATTTGAAATGATAGCCATCTAGATCAATATATACATAGATTTATCTAAATCGGTTAATTGTTTGTAAAACACCCCGTATTTCATGAAATCTATATTTATTTTAGGTACATACGCCGGTCAATTTGTTATGGAAGGATTTTTGAATCTACAATGGGCTAAATGGAAGAGGGTGTTGTTTACTCGTACCATAGCAATAATACCAACATTCTGTTTAGCTTTTTTTAGCAATATTAACGATTTGACGAGTATGAACGATATTTTAAACGCAATTATGAGCCTTCAATTGCCGTTTGCTACAATTCCAACCATAGCTTTCACTAGCAACCCGCAAATAATGGGAAAATTTGTAAACGGAATGTAAGTAACTCTCCCGCTTCTAAAGTTATTAAACTATAACTGTAACTACCCCCTATAAACAGAATTTTCTGTAGTATAAAGCGTTTCTTGAGCATTTTACTCTAAATTTGAGTCTGTAGCACCCTTAATGTAGTCTTTAATGATGATTTAACCTCGCGCAGAAGTATATCTTCATAATAGAAGACAACAATCAATTTAAAGACTTTCCGATGATTCAATAATAATCTTGTTTTTCCAATATCCATGCTCATGTCGCATAGGAGGAAGTTTTAAAGCGAAGATATTAAAGTAGGGACAAAAACCTGGTAGATTTGTCTGCTAACCTAACCTAAGGGGTCATCTAGAAATTACTCCTCACGAATTTCATGATTTTTTGTCCATGTCACAGCTGGTCGCATTTGTGAGACACCCACCCATTCTCTGGTGTGATATTTTGCAAATAACATTTACAAAGAATATTTGAGCGGGGTCTGTCTGAAGGCCTATGTCCTCAACGGCCTCTAGGCCGCCAACAATTAAGAAAGAAATTGAGTTTTTTGATCCACGAATAAATATTAGATGATTAAATTTTCGTCATTTTGTAACTAGAAATATGATTTTCACAATTAATTTCTTTCTTTTTCCAGTGGAAACAAAGTGGCATCCATTTTACTGAGCATCGTGGTAATAGGAATAAATACTTACTTTGTAATAAGCTCTGTAGATAAAATGGAATTGAATGGATTTCTACTTTTTTTAGTGATAACAGTCGGTATTGTTTATTTAATAGTCTGTTGTTATTTGGTGTTACATATGACCATATCGATGGGTAATACGAGCTTATTACGATTCAGTTTTGTCAACAAGTACATAATGGGTCCGGTAGATGCCACTTTAGATATCAGTCCTACTTGTTATACGAGGTAATAATTTATATTTACTTTCAATATCGCATGGGTTTAATAAAAAATTGCTATGGGATTTACAATGCTATACGTTTTAAATTATATCATTAATGCATGGCAAACTAGCTAATTATAACTAAACCGTTGGTACCGGTATCGATAAACCTTTAATTTTCGTTCATCGTATGTTTTTAACTTGTGATTATATTTATACAGTTATGAAAACACCACCGAATAATGGATAATAGTATATTTCACAACAGGTGTATAATAATGGATATTATTCACGAGGATGAGTGAATAATAGCCATAATAACGCAAATATGTAGTGTATGGTTACCTTAAAGGATAACGGTGTACGTTGTATGTCTACTCCGGTGATTAATGTGCATTAATACTACCCCCTAATCAGGAATACAGAGTGCAAAATGAGCGTAGCTGATCCAAATTTAACATAGAGTTTAAACCAATCAAATTCGACTAAAAATTTTTACTTTCAATGTCCGATTACTGAGACTTATTAATAAACTAATATGTTGCGTGTTGTAGTTTTTTTGTATGTAAATAACATTTTATAACAAGTGAATATTAAATTTTTTCGAATGTTTCCTCTAATTCAATCAAAATTTCTACTTTCAGGCAAAACTCTGATGCTTGTGAAGAGTAAGTGGTTAATACCACTAGCTTTGTATCTATTCAAATACTCGCCTTGTCATCTAGATATAAAACACCCGGCCGTTCGCATAGCGAATTTTGAAAAATTTATTTTTCAAAATTCATTAAATATATTTTTAAATTTTTATAATAATAATTATCCGAACAAATTAATCTTTTAAAATGTTCTGAAATTATTGTGGTTGTTAATGTATTGTGTTTGATATTATCAAAATTGAAAAAAAATAAGTATAGTATAATCAAATTAGCTTTAAAAAAATATCATTTTCAAAAGAAAATTAATATGTGAAAGCCACATCCTTTTTTTGTTCAGTACCAAAAATTAAGGTCATATCTTTTGACTGAATTTTTTACATCAATGTCTAAAGAGTTTTAATATTTTTTTTCTTTTATTTTGCGACAAAAACTAATGCTCAGATGTATAGGAGAAAATGTAAAACCGGCTAATTTTACGTTTTTCTATTTTTGCAATAAAAAATTCTTATTCCTCCCCTTTTCTTAAGACTTAGTCTACTATTCAACCTCTTGAAAAGTAGATGTCCATCGAACGCGAACATGATGCGCTGTAGACGTTCATAAATGTCAAAAACACACCCTGAATTTAAAGCTGCACAGAATGAAAGCGAACGGGACTGTAGTTCGCGAGTAAACATAACCTTATACCGATGCACAGAATGACCACTAAACTGACGGTGGTTCGCTAGTAAACATAACCTTAAACCGATGCACCGAATGACCACTAAACTGACGGTGGTTCGCTAGTAAACATAACCTTAAACCGATGCACCGAATGTACGCAAACATAACCTTATTTTGATCCACTTTTAGGCCTCTAACGTGATCTAGATTTACTGTTGAACCTAGAAAAAATTATCTAGAAGTTGTATTAGATCAAATAACACGATCTAGATTAGATATAAAACATAATCTAAATATTCGAAAATACTTAGAGTTACAATCGATGGAGAAACTTTATTCAATCATCTAAATGTACATAAATTAATAAGTTGTGCACAATAATCAAATTAAAGGAGATTTCTGGAACCACGTCTAAATCCAGAAACTGGAAAAAATCGTCAGGGGCCAGATCTGGCGAATACGTGTATGGTCGAACATTTCAAAGTACCGAACACCGAAATGTGAGCAGGTGCGTTGTTCTGATGTAAAAGCGCTTTGTTTCTCTTCAAATACAATGACTTTTTTGCTATTTATCCTTTCACCTTTTTAAAAAATGATGCACTCTCCTATTATTGTTGTCCCTTTTTGAAAAATGGTCAATCCCATAATTATCCCGAAAACTCCAGAGTTAATTTTTTAGGTAAAGAAATGTATTTCTTTGTTAGCATAAGTAGTAGCTGCCGGGTGATCACTAATTGTTATTATTTCAAATTTTTGGTCAATCATCTTAATTTGCTTTTATTATATATTAATAGATCTAGTAATAATTGGTGTCGTTTAATAATGTTTGTTAAAAATCTTGAAATAACGTCATAAGAGCTTTTGAACTATTTACAATCAAATGGCGATCACTTTTAATTTATTAAAACTTACTAATTAACCTCAATTTTTCACTGAAAAAACTAATCAAAAATCTGCACCAACTAAAGAAGCAAAAATAATAAACTTTACAAAAAGCTACTCACAAGAGGCAAGTTTTCGACAACTTCTCGACCTCGACTGAATCCTTTCTGCCACTCCAATATTTGCATTCGTACACTCCAATGATTCCAGAACCCTAATATCAATTAGAAACACAAACTTTTTTTCCATAGATAAATATTTCGCCCTCTAATCAAGTATACACTATTTGAAATAAGGCGCCCAAATTTCACACAACGAACATCAATTTTTTACTGAAAAAACTAATCAACAATCTGTACCAACTAAAGAAGCAAAATTATAAACATTATAAAAAGTTTTGCAATATATTTCTGGAGAAGACTTGCTTTCTATTATCATATAATTTCCTGAAAAATGGTTAAAAATAACTGTTTCAATAAAATATTGGTCTATAAATAATAAAATTTTTATTTCTACGTTCATGTTATAAACACAACTTTATTGAACTATATTTACTGGAAAAAATGGTTCTTCTTCTCATCTGTCGTGATCACAGACAAACATAAATATTCAAATAAGTCAAGAATTAACAAAGAATAGCGGATTTTATTTTATTATTAATCATATAGAATATAGAAAAAGCATTTTTTTTTAAACTGTCCATATGATAACAATTTATAAACACAAACGTAAATGCATCAAACATACGCGCTCACGACTACTACGATTTTGATAATGCAGTTCTAGAAATGCCAGTCAAAATTTTTGTTTTTGTGAACGTAGAAAAAATATTGTTTGTAACTTGGGCAACAAGTGTTTATTGCATTAGACGTGTTATTAAACTCGGTCTCGTTGGACAAATTTTGCATAAATAGTTATTATTATTATTCGAGTATTTTTTCAAATAACTTATTTTCATTATTTTTTCTTTTTAATGTTTATTAAACATCTTAAAATAAATTAGTTTTGAAAAACGACATTAATTATTACTGGCTTTAGTCTAATAAAACCTTTTTTAACATCTCTAGAAATACTAACACTCCATTTCGTTTGTTTCCATTTTCAGCCTTCTTCGAGGTGCTTAGCTTTTTACTGATTAACCTACTGGAAACTAATTTGAATTAGTATCATAGTTCTATTTTTCAACATTTTTTAAGGGTTAATTTGGATCTACCTGACGACAAGTACAATTTTTAACGAAAAATTTTAAAAATAGGTATTATTCGAAATTGCCATATCGAATCTAAATACTGGGTCAGCGTAATAGCAACATGCCAGGTAAAAAAATAAATTAAATGTAAATAGGTAAGATATTTATTTTCAAATTTTATAAAATTCCACCAAAAATATTCAAAAAAAATATATAACTATTGTAAAAAAAAATTATTGAAAAACGAAAACATAACCAAACAAAACAAAATAAAAAAGTACAAGACACTAATAAGACCAGTAATTATTTATGTGATGGAAACAACAGTAATAAACAAATAAAAAGAAGGAGAAGAACTGAGAGAAGCATATAACAGGTCCAAATATAACGCAGGAGGGAAAAAGGAGAGCAAAGATAAACAAAGAAATAGGGAAAGAGCTGGTGAAGGAAAATATTGTGAGATACATAAAAGCACAAATGCTCATCTGGGCCGGGCACATAAGGAGAAGAAAACCAACTGATGTGATTAAAAGAATAATGCAATGGACCCCATCGTGGTCAAGGGGGCCGAGAGAGACTTGAAAAAACGAAATAGGAGGACACTTGATATAGAGAACTGGAGGGCAAAATGCCTGAACCGAAAGGAATTGAAAATAGTAACAAAAGCAGATAAGACTAACGATAAACTATAAAGAAAACAAAAATGGAAAACGAGAAGTAATCCACCTCAAAAAAGGATTTTAAAGCGCTAAAATCGATAGCCATAATCCAAAGTATTGAAAGGTTTGATGATGATGATGATGATGATTTATTTTTCAAATTTTGAAATATTTATTCTGGTTTCATTAATATTTATAAATAACACACATAAACGCTCACGTGACATCTCCGGACAAACTACAAGGATTAATGCTAAAGGTCCTCATCCTGATTCGCGCGTAGACTCCTTCCTCTCCCTCTAGTTCTAAAACAGATTCCGGGTGATCTTTATAATCTATTTTTATGAATGAGAGAGTAATAAAATGACGAAGCATTCGTAATCCAAAGACGTATCACTTCTTTTAGTGGACATTTAAAATATTGGACTGAATATTTGAAGTTTTCCCGATTGGTTCAACTTAACTAACTGCCAGCGCCAATCTTTCCATATTTTCGTTAGTTGTTACAGATAAAAGTCGTCCAAATCGCGGCCCGTTTTTAACAATTTCTCATACGGTTTCTACTATGTTGAACGATTTGGTAGCGGCGAATTCGGAAATTGTTGTCGGTAAACATAGTTTCAAAATTCGCATGAACTTGCATCGGTTATTCATTTTGAGAACGCGTCTACTCGACGAGCACAGAAACAACTGTCAAAACACGGACATGTTCGTTCTAATATTTTTCTACAGCGTTGCCTGACTTATGCCGACCTCGATAATTGATTCCATATGGTAATGGTTAAGACAATTCGTATCATGAACGATCCGTCAACCTTACACGGGGCTCTTGTGCCATGTAAACTGTTTACCTTCGATATCTGAAGACGATGTTTGGGTTTCGAAACGATTGTGTTCAGAACGCCATCTATACTATATAATTAAACATATTCATACACTATCAAATCGTTAAATAATGACTCGCCCCATGTAAGGTTAATTATGTAGAAGAAAATATTTATTATAATTGTATAAAATATATTTGCTCAAAACCTAAGATTTAAGAAAGAAATAAAAGTGTAAAAATGGCATCTTTTTCTCACTTGTTACATTATTATCTATTTATTAAGTTTGTTCTTGGTAGCTGCACTGGCAGAACTAGTTCAGTGTACACTAAAGCGTTATTTGTAGTAGAACCAGCGCTAGTGTCCTTCTTGCACCGGGTCTAGAGTCAGTACAATAAGTGTAATCTGGAAACGGTGGCTCTACATCTTCAGTCATGAGAAAAATTTAAAATATCAAAAAGCATGAATCACATTAAAAACCTCAAATACAACAAATGCTCCATTACTCTCTGCACTATATCGTTCTTTATATTCGATCGAACTAATTCTATACACTCATGAACTGTCCTGCACTGGTACAGTTAGAGTGTAGCTACCAAGAGCAAACCTATTGTGTTTCGAATAAAACATAAGATGTTTATGAATTATATATACTGCCGAGGTACA
The DNA here is from genome assembly GCF_026230105.1 of Diorhabda sublineata. NCBI lineage: Eukaryota > Metazoa > Arthropoda > Insecta > Coleoptera > Chrysomelidae > Diorhabda > Diorhabda sublineata. The sequence continues at coordinate 9,204,713 of NC_079479.1, forward strand.
TAAGTTGAAAAGATGTCATTTGTAAAGACAACAAATCAATTTGTTACCAATGACTATAAATAAATCATAAAAATGATTGAATTTGAAATTTCCTATTTGAATAAATCCAGTAGCTCCCGTTTCCTACTTCAATTTCTAAATTAAATTCATGTTGTCATTTCGTAATAAAAATAATAATACAATACGAGGGTTAACTGAAAAGTCTCTGATCTTAACATGAAAATGTTGTAGCATGCCGTACGGCTCGTTAAGTTTTTCTTCAAATAATTTGAATACTCTTTTAACGTATTGTGTCTCAGTAGTCACTTGAATTTTAGCTATAATATTCAAGTTTTTGAAAAAATTTATTTGTTATTGATTTCCCACTCCATTCGAAAATAATAAAGACTAAGCAGTAATTTATTCCCAAATTTTTTAGCAGGAAAATATTGTTATGAACAAGTCAAAGATATAGGCCGTGAGACCAGTCCTGTCAGTTTGATTAACGATTTTCATGATTTTTTCTTTACATTATTCAAGCACTGCCATCTATTCGATAATGTCCAAACTTGTGTTATATATCTACTATACAGTGAGAAATTAATAGATTTACGAATGTGCTTTTGACATTCTAGCATAGAGGGCGTACCTAAGTTAATTCCTGTAAACTCCATCCTTATTTCAAACTATGATTTATAGGCATGCATGCAGTTTTCTAATCGGGGTTACGGTTTTCCAGAAAATTCAGTTTTGTGGTTTAATTCCTCCGGAAAATGTTAAAGTAGCCCCTGTCATGTCCGCAACCCGTTATACGTCTCGCATAGAAAAAATTATTATTTTATAATGAATCATCTTCTCTTTGACTTATTGTATGTTTTTACAATTTTATCGCCGTATACCGAGCGATGCCCATAGAGATATTAAAGATGTAATATCTCTATGGCGATGCCGGTAACTATAAATAATCTTCCCCATGTAATTCGACAACCAGTTCTAATATGGTGTATCATTAGTTGCTTACTCTTAAGAGTGAACCTAAAAATATTTATTGTGTATATATATGTATATATATATATATATATATATATATATATATATATATATATTCTAATTTAGTATATCCCAAAACCTCTAGCTAGTCAAATCAGTACTGCGAAGTATTTCAAAAACTACGTATCATGTATTTTCCTATTTCCGAAAATCACATCAGCTTTAGAGTTTGAGTAATGGTTTTCGTGAAAATCCGACTTTTATGACTTTTCCTCCCTTAATGATTTTTTTTTCGGTGAAACTCATAGCTTTTGTGAGATTTTCATACCAAAATACCCCCTGTGCGAGCGAAATCGGAGGCCGAGAAAGACTTTGAGAAACGAAATAGAGGACATAAGAGCCCTTAATGTAGAGAACTGAAGGACAAAATGCGGGGAATCTAAAGGAATAGAAAATAATAACAAAAGCAGATAAGACAAATAATGAGCTATAAAGAAAACGAGGAGTAATCTGCTTTTTATTTCTTTTCTCTAATACAAACTTTTGAGACGTTGAGTTTTAAAAAAATTTTTTTGAGCACCTTTGTACATATAAAAAATAAATAAGCAAAACATTACTCTATTTTAATGCATCCACATCAGTTATTTCGTTAATGTTATGTTTTTTCATTAAATGCAACTTCCTATAATAATTATCCAAAAACTTTTTATCACAATGGTGACATTTAAAAGGTTTGACACCGGAGTGAGTGGAAATATGCTTTTGAAGTTTATTATTGAAAGCGAATGCTTTTGAACACAATGGACAACTAAATTTTTTTTCTGGTTTAACTATATTTATTGTACCAACGTCGTGTATGATTTTCATGTGTTTTTTCAAACTGTAACTATTTTTATATTCTTTACTTTCGCAAATATTGCATTTAAACAGTTTCTCATTACTGTGCGATTTTAAATGTTTTGTTAATTCTGATTTATCGAAGAATTTTTTTTCGCAAATGTAACAAGAAAATTCTCTAACTCCCAAATGTCTTTTAATATGATTAGCTAAGCTAGAATTTATGGGAAATCTTTTATCGCAATGTCTACAAACATATTTCCAATCTTTAGGATCCAGATGCATGCAAATTTTATGCGTTCTCAAAATACTGGCAGTGTTAAAACTTTTGTCGCACAAATTACATTTATACTCTCTTCTATTTAAATGTATTTTGCTGTGGTGATACAAATCACCAGAACAAACGAAACTTTTTCCACAATACGAACACACAAAAGGCTTCTCATTATTGTGATTCCTTTTATGGACCAATAAACTATGGGAATTTGTATATTTTGCATCGCAGAGGTCGCACTTATATGGTTTTTCAAAAGTATGCTTTGCACGAATATGAGCCGAATGGTGTTGTCTTCTGTTGAAAGTTTTTCCGCAATACTCGCAAGTCAAAGGTATTTTTAATTTCTTGTATCTTTTCTTTATGTTCAATTTGGATTCTTCATCACTGGAGTAATTGCCTTCATCAAAATATTCATTTTTAACAATAAGATTTTCATCTTTTGGTACATCATCTAATACTGATGTAATTTCTTCCTGTGGGTCTGTTTTCTTGTGTACTTTTGTAATATGTGATAACAACCACCTCTTTTGCGAAAAGTATTTATTGCATTTATCACAGTGAAATTTTTCAGTTTTTTGTACAATGAGCTTTTTCTTTTCATTTCGTAGATCTTCACTTTTTATGCAAACTTGAATAAAATTGTAAGCCAAATTCAGATTTTTAATGCAATTTTCACATATGCAAATATCTTCCTTCCAAACCTGCAAATAATATTCAAAATAAAATACATAGAACAAAAAAAATTATTAGATAATTATCACATCACTCAATAAATTGTGTGACTAACTAAAAAAAAACACTGTTTTGTCAAAAATCAATTTTATTCATCAATGTAATCTCCTTCAAGGGTAATAGAATCATTCCAAAGCTTCTCTAATTATCATTATGTTATGCAAGTATGAATTACCCAATATAAATAATATAAATATTGTTTGGTACACTATGTTTCTCTGATGCAAATAATGAATGTTTTATTAATAATTTCATTGAGATGTTTGCTCAATGTAGTTTTTGCAGAAAGTTCAAATGAGTTTTTTAACAGTAAAGCCGGTTGTGTATATCATACTGTTATTGTTAATTTTATATAATGTGATATAAAGAAACTTAATTGTTCATTCATATATGAAGTTAAACACAATTATATATTTCACGACTTGTTCAGGTATATTTTTAATAGGGTTGTCAATTAATACTTTGATAAAAGCTGAAATTCAGTAAAAATTAAAATGTTTCAACAAACTACTATCGATAAATCCAAGGTGGATAAAAGAATATTTTTAATGGTAATATGGACATCGTATATTTAGGTGTAAATATTAAAAGTATATTTTATTCAATAAAGCTCCAAAAACACACAGATACATCTATAAATTTTGAAACTAGATAAGATATTAATATACACACCTGATTCGGCACACACAATGACAATTTGTGTATGAATTTAACATCGCTTTCGTCAGATTCAATAATATTTGTTAAATTTGAATTTTTTTCTACACATATATAACAAAAATCTTCCAATTCGGACATCTACAAATTTGTAAATAAAAAAATGTTATCTTCTAATTCTAGTTATGTTGTTTACTTTTTATCTACTGGAAGTTTAGCTTAGACTAATTCGCTACAAGTCAAGATTTTACCTCATTGGAACCTTATTTTCCTGTCATTTAACATTAAACGAGAAGAATATATAGGTTATATTTTAATACATTGATAAATATAAATCCTTTTTATTATTATTTTATGATAATTGTATATAAAGTGCAAATACTTATTTATATTAGTTTAGAGGTACATTTTTATGTACATATGATTGTGTTACAATGTATTTAATATAATAATGATAGCATGTATTTTATTTATTTCGAAAGCTATTTAAAATGAGCAAGGAAGACTTTAGTTGTTGTGTTTGCCTGAATAATAATAATTGTTTAACTCTAAATAAACTTTCAAAGAAAGATGAAAATCAGTTGACAATATTATCAAAACTAATTTTGAATATACCAGAAATTGTAAGTGCATATTTATTTTTGTTTTCAAAATTTTATAATTTTTATACGACTTTTCAGGAGTGGACTATAGAACATTTCATATGCGAGGCGTGTACAAACTTACTTAACATTGTACATAATTTTCGTGAAATGTGTTTGAAATCTGACTTTACTAGAAAGCAGAAAAACCAGAAAATAGAAGTAAATATTCACAAACAGGAAATTGATAAAGATAGCAACAGTGAAATTGTTAAAACAGAAAATATACAGTTGGATTGTAAAGAAGATTCTGATTCCGTTGATATAAGTGATAATGATGTTAAAAATGAGAATTCACAAAATATTGAAGGTATAGTGAATTGTTTAGCATTACTCTGGTCTAAGAAATTCGATTATAAAAAATATAAAAAGTAAATTTATTTCTTAATCTTTGGCTCAAGTCACATTCATGATAAAAGTATGTGAAGTCTCCAGTAGCCTATAGAACATGACTTTGTTGGTAGATATAAAATTTTCTGTGAGTTTTCGATCCCGAAAGCCTTGTAATCCTATTATCACTTTTTTATGCCTCTTTTAATGACAATTCCTTCCTTGGAAAATAGACTTTTACAGTATTTAAGCATCATGAAACAAAATTGTATACACAGTGTTGCAGGTAGTATTATTAATACTTCTCAATAGTGTTCTGCTGTTTCTTTTGAGAAGAGCCAAAGTTTTTTTGGAATTGATGATTAGGGTTTTTTGCACTTGTGAAATTCTGATAGGTCATAAATAAAATATGTATTTAGATAATAAGATGCTTTTTTAAAAAAAAGTTATGTACTGTCATACTTGTTTTTCTACAAAGTCACAGTGAAATTTGAGGCATTTGTCATAATGAGAAACCAGATTTGCTATACCTATGTAAATAAGTCTGCTGCTAGTGAATTCAGGTTGATCCTTACCAAGATATGATAGTCACTGGGTTTTTGATAATGACTGTAAGACTTGAACTTTTGAAGAATAATTCGTCATGGATCAGAACCATGCCAGATGAAAGTAAGCTTCTTCATTTGTTTTGTGTAACTGCCAAAATCTACATAGGGTTTCCCAGGTCCCAGGTTTCCATTGTTCTTCTCTATTCTAACCATTGTTTTGACTGTTTGGTCTCTAGATTATCATACAGGGATACAAGGATGTATCACCAGTAAAAATAATCTTGTTATGGCTATCACTCAACACTTTTGGGACCTAATGGGCTCAGTGGTCAACAGAAAAATGTTAATTATAGTAGTATAGCAATGAATTGTTGTGAAGTTTTTTGTGAATATTAGAAAAAACACAATAGAAAGGAATAAGCTGACAGGACTTTGTTTTAAAAATTGAAGGTTTGTATGGAGTGTTGTATTCATCGAAAGTAATAGTAAATAAAAATGGATTCAACACACTTGTGGCGGCTACAGTAACCACACCAATTGAAAGTTTCAAAATAAAAAAAAACTTATAGGTGAAAAATTCATTTATTATAAATTCTATACATCGGGAATTATCTGTGTTAGACCTCGAGGTCCAAAAGTATGTTTAACAACATCAATATTTTGAATATCAAAAACAGTGAAGTTGTGCGATTTCTTATCCCCTCCAACGGTTAAAACAAACGGTAAATCTGGACATAGATCTAAACAGTGAATGCTTCCCAAGTTGAATTCCTTCTGGGCAACACAGTTGGGTTCATTTTCTAAAGCAAAGTCCCAAATTTTTACAGTTTCGTCTGTAGAGGACGTTACTAAAAGTCCCTGGCACAACTTGCTGATTACTAATCCTGTTACTTCTTTTTCGTGAGCGTTTATAGACCATAACTGACCTTTTCTACAGTCAAAACATTGTACGGACCCAACACTGGTACCAGCCAAAAATGTAAAAGGGTCCAAAGGATTCCAACATAACCTTTCAGATTCTCCATCCAATAACCAGGTTTGATGACTTTCAGGGGTTCGGCAATCAAAGACTCTTGCACTTTTGTCACAACCTGCAATTATAAATTCAGTATTTTTATTGTAATTGTATTAAAAACATGTTGGAATGTATGAAACCTCTTATTATATTTATAATAATCACACTATTTACTACTATCACTACATCCACGGAATTTTTAAAATTATAACTTAGGTCCCTTATTGTCGCATGCCATTCAATTTGAGAGAAAGTAATCTAGTGAACACTGCAGACTGGTGTAGTGCAAAGTGCTTTTATCATCTGATATTGAACACACTGTTTACACCCCACTCACAATCATACTGTTTGACGCGCGTTTCGATAACAAAGTTATTATCTTCAGAGACTGAAGGTAAACTACTTTACCTCGATCATTCCTACCTAATCTATATCCCACTCACTTTTTGTAGGCATTTTTTTGTTTGGACTTCTTTTCGTTTCTTTTTTCTCCATTTTCCTCCTTCCAATAGAGTTCTCAAAATTTTCAGTGTGTCCTAATAATCTTGCTCTTTGAGTTCTCTAATTGTTTGTGTTCCTTTCAGTCTCGAATTTATATTGAATTAATTCTAATTAAGAAAAATAAAATTGTTTTGCTCCATTTCATATGTGTCAAATAAGTGTATAGGTATTATAGTATTTGTTCTTTTTTTGTCATTATTCCAAATTTCAATTGATCACCTGTTTGAATATAAACAGATCTTAATAATGAAAAAAAAACTGTTATAACTTTAAAAATATAGTTAGTAAAATTTGAAATTTTGTCACTACAAAAATCTCCAATATGGGGATATAAAAGTGATGAATAAAAATAAGTAATAACCTCCAGCTAATAAAGTTTGACCTTCCAATGGATGCCAGTCAAGACACTGAACTTTTTCTTGAAATGACTTGATTGTTGTACTTGGTTTTTTTATCTCCATATCCCAAAGTAACACAGTTTGGTCTACGGATCCGCTAGATAAAATGTGCTCATAAGTTTTATTCCATGCCAAAGCCAATACTGCATCTGTGTGACCTGTAAATTTTAATAATTATTCGCAGTTAGAGGTTCAGAATGAATAATTTCTTGTCTTTGATTTTTTAACAAAATCCCACATTTAGGATAGGCTATAATAATGTACTTATAAGTAGAACTAAAAAGAAACTAGAAAAAAAATTTTACTTTTTATAAAGAAAGCAAAAGAATATGGACTACACATAAATGAAGGAAAGACCAAATATATTAATCAAGGAATGGATTTAAATAACTTCAACCAATCAAAAGTTACGACAGAGCAAAACAAGGAACATAGAATTGATAAGTCTAGGAATGGCAGTAACAAACAAAGGAGATGAAACCATGGAAATCTATCAATCAATCTGGCGAGAAGGAACCAAAAGGAAAAAGAGCCCTTGGAGTACTTATAAGATCAAAAGTTTTTCGAAGGAGTGGAAGAGAAGAACGAACGAACGAACGATATCAAAGCACAGTATGGTAAAATTGAGTTGAGATTTGTGGTCAACGCAAAAAGATTCTGTTGGATGGGGTATACGCCAGAACGGATGAAGATAGTCGGATGAAAAGATCTTTATTGAAAAAAGGGACAAAAAGGAAAAGAGGTCGTTCACTGAAAAAATGAATAGAAGTATATAGAGAAGATCTAGAAAGAATGGGAAAAGGGAAGTAGAGCCTTGAGCCTATAAGCCCTGTTTACAGTGGAGAAATTTCTGGAGACTGGCTCAAATCGACTTTTGTGCAGATACTCAAAAAATTATTCTGAAGAAATATATGGGATACAATGAGGAGGAGGTGGTATGAATATTGTTTAGAAATCCGGATCAAAATAATTATTTATTGTTCTGGTTGTAGAAACATTTATTTTTCATTATGCTAATGATGACATACTCACCGATTGGGTTCTTATTTTTCTTGTTACCCACCCTTCCTAATGTGAAAGCAGGTTCTATAACATTCATAATATCCAAATCCCAAACTTCTATAATAGGTGTCATAGATCCCACAGCACAGTAATTGCCTTTTGGCATTTTTGGTTCATAGTTCAATGGCTCAACACATAGAGGAAACGATGGTAGAATAATATCATGATGAACATATAAGGATTCTTCATCTTCATTGTATACATATACTTCCAACATACTTGCGTCCCCTTCAACATGTCCTACTAATATTAAATTGTCGGATAGTTTTATTTTGTCATCTTCTTTATCAGAATCATCTGATTCTAAAATAAAATATGTATGTGAGAAATTGAGTTAGAACATTAAAACATATTTAACCAAATATCAAAAGAAAGGGCTTAAAAGTTGAAAAAATCAAGCAATATGTTTAATAAAAATGTTTCCTTTATTTATTTAAAGACATGAAATAGCACTAGTACATTACGCACCTAGGGAAAAGTTTGCTTTTGTCCCTGGTATGCGAGACAAAAGTGGCCCGAGAAAATCTTTCTTTTGCTTCTAGTATTGTAGCAATGACTTGTTTATTGAAATTTTTACTCTTTATGACAGTTTGCCTCACACGACATTTAGTATTTATTATCGCGTGAAAATACAGAATTGAAATTAAAAAACTGAATTTAGATGATTCTAGTGATAGTGAATTAGAATACATCAAGGGGAGAGAGAAAATAGTATATGCACCACAGGAGAAAAGTAGGGCATTCTCGCCCGCGATTTTTGTCCCTGAGTGTATTTTTTAAGGGTTAAACAGAAACCTTTCAAATAATTGTGTAAATAGAAATTTTAAAAATTTCAATTGAATATTTTATTTTTTCAAAAATTATTCTAATTATATTTCCAAGTTACATCTATTTAAATTATATTTTATGTTATTAATGTCAAATGAACACCACGTGGATATGATAAGAGCATTTTTTAACAAATATTTCTTTTAATATTTATTATACCTGAAAAATTTTCTTGTGCATCATTATCTAGTTCAGCTATTGAACTGATACCTAAAGTATTTGCTGTATCATTAATTTCATCGTCACTATCATATTTTTCAAGTCCAAATTCATCTGTAGCCGTTCCATCTTCCATAGGTTCTTCTTCCCTACTTGCATCTTGTATTTTTGTTTTAGTATCGTTTATTATCTGTACAAGTTCATTTTTTGAAAGCTGTATTTTTACTGGGTTTGTATTAGCTACCCCTCGTTTTATCCATTTTGCGCACGATATAAAATTCACAGTTGTGGTATTTTCTATTTCCATTTTTTTTTTTGGATTCAAATACACATGTTTAGTGTGTTGTCAACGTAGAATAAAATTGAGGTTAGGTTAAATCTTTCCAAGGTTGTCTTATCGTAGTTTGTATACAGCAAAATTTGGTCTCGTAACCAGTTAAGTCGCTATAATCAGATGAGGGAATCATTTGCTAAGTAAATATAACCTAACCAATTTTTTTTTTAAATTTGAGTCCGATTCTGTATTAGGGGTAAAAAATTTTTTTTAAATGACACAATACTTCGAAATTTCTATATTTACTGATATTGGAATTTCGAGTCTTAAATATTATTTTATTTTAGAAAAAAAATGTCGCCGAACAAGAAGGAACAGAAAGTTTGAATTTGACTGTGAAAAGTGTTCGAAAAATTTCTATTCTAGTATAGAATTGATAAAACATTGTGTTGAAATACATAGAATGATCCAAAAAGATGTCAGACCATTTTGCTGTACAAGATGCAATAGTCGATTTGGTAATTATTTCATTTACTTCCAATTTAATTAATTAGTTTGAGTCGTGTAGATGAATTTGTCATAGCCTTAGTTAATATTGAGACCCTTATAAACTTGATACAGAATTAACTTACTATATGAGGCAAAACCTTATAAGGTATACAAGGACAAGAGATATTCATTGCTAAATGTATTGAAAAATTGCAAGAAAAATAAAAAAACAATTCTGCTTCAACTAGAAGTTATAGATGGCCATAAAAAGAAGCCAAATAGACATTTCTCCTTTTTTAAATAAATAATTCTCACAATCAATACATTTAATGATATACATAGTTCATAGTAGCAAAGCCAATGCCCTTTGCCCACCAGGCGCTTTGGTTTGAACTTTTTGATGTCACTAGGAGGTGAGCTGTGAGGATTGCTCAAGTGTTTGAACTACATTCATGTGACTGGTGGACACTCACAGATAACGTGGTCTGTAGTTTCATCCTCTTTCAAGCACCAGCATCACTCTGGATCGTCCGTGATGCCCTAGGTATGGAAATGACTGTGTCCGATTAAAACAAAATGGAATTGAAACAAGTGGAGTTTTTCATATATTTAGACGGCGATTTCTCAATTTTGATTCCAAATTCTCTTTCATGTAAATTTGATATCTTCGGATGTTGTCAAATGCTATTTGAATATCTATAAAATCGAAATTTTATTGCAGGGAATTCTTCAAATTTGGTTCAGCATATTAAATATCACGATGCAGTTCGATCGAATGTTTGTAGTTATTGCGGAAAAGGTTTTATTACAAAGACAGATTTAAAAATACATGAAAAACAGCACCTCAATAAAAGAGAATACGAATGTAATATTTGTAAAAAAAGCTTCAATACTCACAAAGATTTGAGGTAATTATTTCCTCCCTTATTCTATTTAAAATTTATTTACTGACAGCAAACAGTTTACCTTCAGTCTCTGAAGACGATAATTTGGTTATCGAAACACGTCTTAGACTTAAACAGTGTAATATGAGTGTTGGTGTAAACAGTGTGTTCACTATGAATATCTCCATTGGCTTCAAAACTTCTCTCGCCATTCTATTTATGTTTACCATTTATAATAAAATCTAATATTCACAAATATTATTTAATATTTCAGATCTCACAAACTCGTCGTTCACACAGATCCCTTACTTTGGAAATACTTATGTGAATATTGTAATAAACGTTTTCCGATTAAATCAAATTACGATTGTCATATGCGTCGCCATACAGGAGAGAAAAATTTCGAATGCCATTTGTGCAATAGAAAATTCACGGACAAATGTGTTTTGCAACGACATATGAGAACTCATTCCAATATTAGAGAATTTCGATGTGACCAATGCGATAAAGAGTACAAAGATAAAAGGGTCATGCAAATTCACATGGCAAAAATACATGGTTAGTACATACACTTCGTTCTATTACTGGATCACAGCCTTGAAATGTTTCAGTATTTTATTCACACAGATTTATGCATACTAAGATTTACAACAATGTTCAAAATTTACATTTCATACATACATAAATTTCAAAGCATTTTCTTTTCTTTTAATTGTGTCAAAAGTCTGCTGGAAGTCTATAAATAAAATTTCCATATCTATAATGTAATCTTGTGTCCTTTCAATCACGATAAATAGTGTTATTTTTGCACCCTCTATAATCCCTTTTTTGGTATTTTCATTATCAAAGCCTCCCTCCACTCCAATTGCATCTTTTCTTCTTTCCCTACTGACATAACTCTTCATGCATCTCTTTCCTCTCGTTTTATCCACTCGTGGTTCTATTTTTTGGCTTTTTTATGCTTCAAGTGTCTCTCCTGCTGTTGGTATTCCTTCTACTTTTCCCACACTTGATCTTATAATTATTATTCTCCTACATTATCTGTTAATAGTGTTTAGAAATTTTCTATCCATACTTCTTCAGCTTTTTTCTAATTCCTCTCTCTCTAACATGTTTTGTGTTTAGTTTTTGCTCTCAATCATTTTGTCATTTCATTTGATCTTCTTTGTTTTTTTTTTATTGTCATTTGTTGTCCATTTGCTACTTCACTTCTCTTCTGTTTTTGTTCTTTGTCTAACTTCCTACATGTTGCTACACAATCTTTGACAATCATTCTTCCAAGTCTTCTTGTGAGATTGCTTCTCTTACTCCGTTTTGTTATTTAGATCATTTATTAAATAATTATTATTTAGACATAAAAAGTAATGCCCATTTTATAATTAGTCCATTATAATGAATTTCCCATAGATTAGAAATTTTAATAATTTCATTTTTAGGAATAGGTGTTGGAGAAATTAAACTTCCATCTAAGGAAAAGAAATACATTTGTCATATATGTCCGAAAGCATATTATGCAAAGAACAAACTTACTAGGCACTTGTACACACACACTGGCGAGAAACCTTTCTTTTGCGCGGTCTGCAATAAAAAATTCAATGATAAATCATATGTAAAACAACACATGAAAAAAACACACAATATCGAATCTGATAACTCTTTGTATAAATTATAAATATAATGAGAATTAATTTTATAAAATATTTTTTCTAGTCGTGTGTATTACTATAAGAATCCGAACAAATGGCTTTAGCGTAGGTTATAGTTATTTGGTAGACAGCAATGATATTCTCAGTTGAATGGTTGCTCTGGGGCTAGCAAGCCTCGTGTTACTTTTCCCCTCACCTGTTATTTGCTAAATATTTTTATTTTTTTACTCATCTCATCTTTAACCGGCACTTCGGTCCTTTGAGAACCAGTACCTTCTCAACAATCGACTACCAATCCTTTCTGTCCCGAGCATGGTGCCTCCAACGTCGAACACTCTGGCTGGATCAGGTCCGCCTCCGGATGGACGCCACCAAATCTGACTTGCCAAACATTTCTCTGGATCCTCCACGCACCATTCTCGCAACCAGACCTAAAAATCTTTTGTGGGGTCTTACGTTCCCAGCAATTCAAAATCTGCTAACTTGTCGTCGTCATAATACATGTATCGCATCTTACGGGACGGATTATTGTCTTGTAAATCGTGTTAGCCACAGCAATTCTTCCCTTTTTATCTGTTGTCACGTCATTATCTACAGTTTGGATCCGTTTACTGCCCACCAATTATTATTTTACCATCTGAGATAGGTTTTTTTGGAGAAAATAACATTTTGGTACTGGTCCACAAATTATCTAAAATATGGTAAGAGTCGATTAAATATATTTTTCTTAATTTTGCAGAATATATTTCTGGAAATATATAGTACATATATAATTTCATTTATTGCAAATCCTAAATATCGTTTCCATATAAACTTTGCCACATCGTCTTTTCACAATAATACACATAATGAACATCATAAAAGCCTAAAACAAAAAACATTATATTAATACATTGTTCGCTTTCATAAGAAATATTGAAAACTGTATTTATCAACAAAAGAATAACTTTTATCAATTAAATGCATTGTTAAACCGGTACTACACGTGCAAAAACGACAAGAGCTGTCGGGAGTTTTTCTTCAGGTGGTACTTCACCAGAGTGAGCATTCCAGTAACTCTTCATTGCTTAATGAAAGGGCCTTTTAGGACCAGTTTGTAGAATAAAAAATCTTTTACATAACACTGAATTGTTCAATATGTGCACTCAGATGTGGTCAGTTATCCACATCACAATAACTTTGTTGTTTGCTCTGAGTGAGGTTAGAAACTTTGCATTTCCATACTAGCAATTTAATTGGAGTCACATACTCTTAGTGTCGAGGGTAGTGAAGAAGTAGCACTTAACTTGAACATATTATATATACATCAACATAACAATATAACAAAAATTTATACTACGTCGCGCGTGCCGAATCTCTGAAAACGGCGTAGCTTCGCTGAGATCTCGACGTTTGAGATCTGATCGTTTTACTGTACAGAGACTGAATGAATTTCTCCTCGATTCGAAACGTCTCGCCTGGGTTCGTCTAAGTATGGAACAATGACAAAGTGGAAGAATACAGTTATATTGTTTTTTCCTAACAAGTGTATCAAGTATATCGGAGAGGATTAATTCAATTGTATGCTATTAGGACATCAATGTTACTTGGAATATCCTGGGTCAGGTATCGGTCAGTCAGGCAGGGGTGAAAGGAGTATTATTGTTTTGTAGAATTGTTGAGGAGCATATGGCGTGGTCGCCACATCCCATTTAATAAGATCTATTTTTCCAGGCACGTTGATAGAAAGAACTACTGAAATCCCCAAATCTCAATTTTCTGGTCACTAAAACAAATAGTTTAAAAGATTCACATTTGAGATTATTTTGAAAGCTTTAAACGAGATTGGTTATAATAAATCAGTTCTTTTGGTGCTTTTTTACAACTTCCAGATAGAAAATTGGGGTGTTGGAAAAAATTTGATTTCAGTTTATTGGAAATCATGAAATTTTTGTTTGTTTCAAAGTAATTTTGAGTATATTTTGTCTAAATCTATTAGATACAATTTTTTTATGCCAGAGGGAGAAACTACACTCATCTGGATGTAATTTTTATATTTTTTGTAACTTTACCTCTACATAACAAATCAGTCCGAGTCAGACCCACTTTCAGACAGGCACAAATCATCATTGAGCAACCTTGTATCAATTTTCATCGCCGCGCCATTACCATTACTATATCCATTCATTTTACTACCGGTAAAACTATTTTTATTTACTGTCGTGGCCTCATCGGAATCTGAATCGCTTCCACTACTAGATGAAGACGTATCTGTTATTTCCCCAACGCCGTTTTCAACCTGCAATATATAATTTTAGACGGATAGTAATTGTAATTGTATTGTTATTGTATTTATTAAAACCATTACTAGAATTTGTTTTATAAGTAAGTAATTACTCATTTCAAATTCCATCAAAAGAAAGTTTATCAACGATCAACATATTACACTGATAAACCTATTTTTGACAAAACTATTATTGACAAAATTAAACTAACCTAACCTAGAAATGCAAATTTAGTGGTTATAATCTTATTAATAATCCTTCCCCTTATTTTAGTTCAAATTCTTTTTAATTTTTGTACTATCAATGTTCAAAGTTTGAAGGTTTTAAAGAGAAGAGAATAATTTATATCTTACATTGTAATTTTTGTTGTATAAAAATGTGAATTTTCATGCACATAGAAATGAAAGTATCCCCCCCAATTGTGTTTTCATAGGGTGGTTTAAAATTTTAAGGAGCTATCATTATAATATGTATAACCTTTAATGTGGGAAGAGCAGTTGGTGTCTGTCGCTTTTCTGGTGATGGTCGTTGGTTGCTCAAATTTTGTGTTCTAGAATTGTGAACAGTTGATGAGTTCTGGGCATTCCTTGAAGGTGGTCTAGGTTCAGAAAAATCGTCTATCCCTATCATAGGAAGGCTGGCAAGTGTACTAATATTATTATGCGACCTAAAAAAAATAATATAAAGACTTACTGTTTCTTCTATTCAAAAATTATAAGATCCTGATTCACGTCCTTTTACCCGATTAAAAATTTTCCATAATAAAATGTAAAAATTAACAAAAACTCTGATAAATGCGTCCTGGTAAGGATATTTACATCAGAATCTGTTCTATTTTTTGCTCTGTTCTTCAAATAAATAAAAAATGTGACTTTGCATTGAAAAACAGATTACAAAATTTTGTAAATTCAAAAGTCTACAAACAAATAAAAGATGTAACAAGACTTTGGTCACCAACAATAAGGTACAGTAGTGCTTGATATCTAAAATATGATTACAAAAAACATATAGCAGCCTATTCCCATTAAAGGTATATGGGAATACTGGTTAAAAAGCTCACAAATAATTTTATCACTACAATATAGAAATCATAAAATTATCTGATCAAAATATAATAGGTAACAAATAAAAGGAGTGGCTCTTTCCTCCAAATGGAAAAGTTGGAGATAAGAAACTTCAAGTGGCCTCATCAACAACGAACTAAACGGAAGAAATGATCTAGGCATTTTGGAGGAAGAACAATGAGTTGCAGAGACATGCTACAAAATATATTTTTAGGTATAGGTGTCTAAACGACTCCTTGAACAAGATTTTATTAAATTACTTCCATATCTACCTAGAAATTTTTGTTAAATTTTTTTCCTTGTATGCTGAAAATATCCCAAGCAGGTAAAGTTTTCCTACATGTAACAACTGTATTTTCATGTTAAATTCTTTATAACAATAACAAATATCGAAAAAAGGTATAGCGGATAAATTAAACGCTATTGTTAACTAATAATAATACCTACTTACTCATTAATGCTATTATATAGATCTCTCTTTGGACTTTTGACTGGATGTCCGGGAGATGGGTAACTGGGACTCGCATGAAGAGGTGAATGCTTTGGAACTAAATGAGTTATCTGTCTATCAGCTCCTCTACGGCTTCCACTGGCGACTTTCGTTTTACTTGAAATGCGATGACCAACTCCTCCCATTGTTACACTACCACCTGGTGCATTTCCTGGAGGCGTTTGAGATCTCATCGGCAAACTCTGTTTTGAATTAGAGTTCGATAACAAACTACTACTGGATCTATCATTATTTTGAGAAATTTTGTCACCTAAAAATATAAACAAAATTAATTTAAGAATTAATTTGATTTGGGATACAACGTTTATTTGTTTGTATTGATAATAATATTAATGATTATTGAGAATTTTAAAAATAAAAAATATATGAAAAAAATTAGTAAGAAAAAACCCAACAATCCAGTATCAAGACAATAATAAACTTGTAAACCTAAAGAAACAAATGCAATTGGTTATGTGGGACAAGGAGGAAATTCGAAGATACGATCATAAACACTTTGTAAACTAATATAGCAATTTCGTTATATATCAAGTTAACATGTTTATCTATCATATTTCAATTAAAAAGTAAATACAAAAAGCTTGTCCGGAAACTTTTGTATATCATAAAGTTTTATTATCACCTTAATGCTACCTTACCTTTAGATATATTATGTGGTTTGTTGTATTCACTTCTAGTTTTCTTAACTTGAATATTGCATCGCAATTTCTCTAATGTAATTTCACCAGTAACTCTGTCTATTATGAGTACGCATTCTTTAGTATATGGTTTTTGAGAGCCCTTGAAGACAGTTTGTGGAATACCAGCTCCGTCTATAAAACATATATAAAGAGTATTTAATTGCATTTTTTTCCCAAAAAATGAATAGTTATGTCAATAAATGTAACCTTCACTAAGGTAAGAGCACCAGAGCCAGACAATGTACTTATGTAAGACACTTTCTAGTTTGATCCTCAACATTAAGAGAACAATCATTGTCTCCATTTATCTGTTAATATGAAATTAGACATAGGATTCCCTTTATGTAATTAAAGAGTTAAACAACAGACTTTCTGTCATTTAGTATGGTAAACAAGACATATTTAGCTTGATATTTCTGTGAATTATAATAAAATTTTGCTACGGTGAATATTGTTAAATACAGACTTTTAAATTTCAAATTGAGAGTATATACTTGATATTTTTAGTTTTCTGTGACTTTAGGGTAATAACCATTGAACTACAGGGCTTGAAATCAAAGTTTCTTTGTTTTTGTCAACTTTGGGTAGATTTATTTCTGATTTAAATCAGTGGTTGACATATTATGTCGTCTATAGGTACAATGAAGAATATATTGTATCACAAAGTAGAAAAAAATAAATCAGGCAAAAACACGAACAGCTTTTTTTTAATTTTACATATCTACGAAAATACTGGCATGGAGTAAAGAGCAGATGTCTTTAGCTCTGTCTGCCTGCAGAAATGGTACACCTCTAGCAACTGCTACAAAAATTTCATGGAAAATATCCTGAGTGGAAAAAAATTGGACTTTCCCCAATGTTTCCTTCAGAATAAGAAGGAAAAATTGTTGAATTGATTAAATTCATGGCAAAGTTTCTAATAAGTAATATTATGATAATATTTTGTGCTAGGAAACTAGCAGTTCAGTTAAAGAAAATTAATCTTGATGTAAAAATCACAAGATCGGATGTAAATGGTTTCATAGATCACCACTCAACTTTGTTCCAGTGTATAAACCAAAATTTAGCTGTAAGTTTATGGAAAAAAAATTTTACTCAAGTACCTCGTAAAATCTTCATTTCGTTATATCCTGATAATGATTTATTATGTAAATAGTGAGAATTATACTATTTTATTTATTTCAATTTTGTTATTAGTTTAGCAGTATTAACACACAGTCTGCTACTGGCACCAAAAATCTTCAGAATTACTAATTATATCAGTTTACTTAGTATCAACTACCTAATGCATTAATAATAGAAGATATTTCTAATTTTTTCAATTTGAATATGTAATAATTATATTATTAGTACAATCGAAATAAGATAATAAAAAGATAAATTATATAACTGGACTTTTGATAAGGTTTCACATGCCAAACTTCTAAATAAATTCAGATTGTATGGTTTGTCATCCTTACTCATCGACTGGCTTAGTAGTTTTCTCAAAGACCGATCCATCTAGGTTGCTGTTGATAATCACACCTGAGAAAGGTATGAGGTCAATGCAGGTGTTCTCCAGGGATGCATCTTGTCAAATAATCTTTTCCTCCTGTATATCAACGTTCTACTCGACAAAACTAATCTATAGCTACACCAACAGCTTCTAATCCTCTACAAGTCCCAGATTCGTCTATCTTTGGAATAATACTAGACTCACAAGCATACCCTGAGGATGCTCTTGACTCAATACAGAAGAGCTACCAGAAATAGGCAGATGTTGACTCAGTTCGCCTGTATATGCCCAAAACGTCAATTTATCAGGAATCCTTTCTTTGTAGAAGTGTAAGCCTGTGGATTCAGTTACCAAGGCATATCTTTCCCGAACACCAAAGCCTACATAAGTTCAAGATCAATATGTAATAGGTTTTACCCTATTGTGATTGTTTTTTATATAAAAAAAGTCGTAAAGATATGTCTGTATTACCTACTAACTAATCTACAGCTTTACCAATGATAGCACACTGGCATCGTCGTTTAAATTAACTTTAAAAAATTCTGAAGTATGGTGGAAGCAATCTGATTGAGTTTAATGCATCAAAGATCCAAGCTTCCATTTTTACAAAGAAAACTGGCACAGCAGCTCACAATTTAGTCCTGTCTGAACATAAAATATCAGCATCACTGCAAAACCGCTTCTTGGGCGTTAAGGTTGGGAGAAATAAGTGCTGGCATAGTCACATGGTCAAATTAGCTAAGGAAGCTTATTGTCTATACCTAGTTGATAGAAATTTTTTGTTACTCCAAATAGTAATTATTTCATTTCTAAGTAAAATGGTAGACAAAGTAACAGTTAGTTTACTTACTTTTTCTACTACATCAAGTAAAAAAAGAGTATCCTATATCAATAATAATCTCAAAAAAGACGTAATAAATAAAAATATTGAGAGCGCAAAATTCTATTAAAAAAATTTTTAGTAGTTTCATA
Source organism: Diorhabda sublineata (assembly GCF_026230105.1). NCBI lineage: Eukaryota > Metazoa > Arthropoda > Insecta > Coleoptera > Chrysomelidae > Diorhabda > Diorhabda sublineata. The sequence goes on from NC_079479.1 coordinate 9,223,946, forward strand.
CCTAAATGAGGTACTGTAACAGTAACTTGATTAACTCCAGGAACTTCTACGGTAGCTTTTTTATTAGTATCGACTGAGGCTGGCTTAAAATCATCTGAAAAAACATGGTTGTGAGACTATTGAAATTAAATGTGGCTAAAATGTAGACTTACATTTCATAGTGTGGAAAGCTTTAGATTTTGGATTACTGAAACTTTGACCAATCTTTAATTCTCGACACTCACTTCCTAGTCCTAGTTTATCAGCCATATTTCACTATTTAAACCATCCTCTGGGGTTGATTTTACAAAACAAGTTTCAAGATTTTTTTGGCACTAACTTATTTTTTCAAATGAACCTAAACTACTAGTTTTCTTTTGCTTCAATACTAAAAATCGTCAAACGTTCAAACAATCGCATAAAAAACTATAAAAATCTCAACATATGAACACACGTATTGAGACTATTGAAAGGTAGAGTAAAATTGTGAATTGGTAGAATGTAAAATATTGACCTACTTTTTGACATTTGACCGACCACTATTTGACTGTTGTCAGGGTTGCCAGACTGATAAAATAAGATATAAAATGTCAAGGTCTATTATTAATAAGTATCAAAGATAAATTTCAAATAACGTAGAAATTATCTGAAATTGGAAATTAACTTTGAAAATGTTGTATTCATCTGTATATCTATCCTGTTTATAACAAGGAGTGATTTGGATGTAAGTTGGTGATTCTATAAGCTTCTGAATGGTCAAACCATTATGTACTCTTCAGATCTATGTCAGATGCTGAAACAATATCTAAAAAATTAGTTGTGATCAGCAATCAGAACCATAGATAACAGTTTAATAGAGAGAACTGAATTACCAGCATCTATAATATTAAATCAGATATTTTTGCCTCAATTTCAGCAGCTTGATATTTATGTTGGTGATCCATCTAGTTCAATTGTAGATAATTCCAAAAATAAAATATTGGTTTAGAAACCGTGGGATGATCCAAACATTTCTTAAGTTCTATGAAATTTGCAGTCTGTGTGCGACATTTCAATTATACTTCAATTTTCAATTCTAGTTGTAATAATAGTTTTCAAACATTATCAAGAAGTTTTGAAAAATGTCTTCCAAAGAAATAACTAGCAGTAATTCAAAGATAATTCTAGAGATGATAACACCTCATAGATTAACCGTTTCTATATTAATACGAAATTTTTGTTTGTATCGAGATCACGGTAAGAACCCTTCAAATAATAACTATTCTTACTTTAATTGTAAAACAATATGAGATATTCTTTTGTTATATACGCAGAGGTTCAAAGTAGAAACAAGGAAAGAAAATCAAACCACCTAATTTAATGTATGCAAACAGATTGCAATAGAATATTAATGTTTCTTTGATTTTACATGCAGGGCCGTTAGCCTTAGATAGAGAGGAGCCTATTTCTAATAAAAGGTCCTTAGTATACAAGATTATATAATCTTTTTAAAAGAAACAAATAAATTCGTGCTACTCATTAAGTTGTGTATAATAAAAAACTCTACAATGGCATAGAAATAGTAGTATATACAAAAAACCATCATAATATCTACAAATGCAGAGTAAATAAATATTTTTAAAATAAAAATAGTAGAGCAGTAAGCGACAGTCTTCATTGAAATCAAGCAAGTGCTATTACTAATATTTTTCTAGAAAAATTCAAAGAAATGGATGATCAAGTGTTGATGTGTAAATATAGAAGAGACTTTTGTGTGTTAATCTTGAGACTTTTACAAAGTCCAGATCTTCCCCTTCTGGAATTGAAAAATCTGTTAAATTCCAAAAAGTATGTAATACCAGACAGTCTGATGGAATCATTCGATCAAACGTTAGCAACCCTAAATGAAGAAGGTATAGGCAATTTATTAGATATTGTAGATAGTTTAGTTAAAATTATGAGCAGATCTGAGGATCATCCAAACAGTACAAGTGTTATTGCGAAAACGAGTATTGCAGGTAAGACAATAAATATTTACTATTAATAATTTCTCTACATTGATACTTTTTTAGGGTATTATATCAGAAGATTTATAGTTTATTTTGAAAAATTAACGTTTTCAGAAGTAGTTAAAGTGTTTGAAGATTTTCAGGCTTATTATGAGGAAATTCAAAAGTGTACTAATTTCTTAAATCCCGATGACGAAAATACAGATTCCTGGTAACAAAATAATTTTGTAATTGTCATTTTATTAATTCAATTTCTAGATTACAACTATAAGATTTTCTTTGCTTTCTGCTTGGCTTTATTTGTTCAAATAGCAATTATTTCTTGTTATTAGTCATTTTTTTTTAGTTGATACTCATACTAACACTACACCAACACTCATAATTACACTGTAACAAGTTTTGATACCCAAGTTATCTTTTTTTTTTGGTGTAGGGGTAACTAGTAGTGTCTTTTATTATATCTGTGAGCTTTTTTTATGATTTTCAAAATATCAATATCTATTTTCTGGAACATGTCGTCCTGAAAATACGCCCCCCGATATAAAATCTTTCATTTAATTCATAAATTCCGACATATAGCATCTAGATAAATGGATCTTACGTAATAGAAAATGTCATTTGTAATTTTAGTTCTAAAATAAAAATCAGGTCATTTAGTGTTTTCTAACTAAAATTCATGGTTCATTTACTGTAATTTTTAAATTCTTAGTAAATAATAATTATTTTTTGACAGTTGTTATGATATATTAATAATTTTTAACTAGAAAGACAGTTTAATTTTGACACATTCTTTTCTGTAAATTATTTTAAACCAAAATATGTTATTATATAATCTTGAGTGGTTATTCATTTGTGACTATACCCTATAATAAATGTCCAAAAGTCAAAATTGATTCGTTTAATTATAGATTTTTAAAGTGGACGATTTATAGGTCAAGTACAAGAGAACAGTGGTCAAGAAGGCAGGCAGAATTGTTTATAGCTACTCAAGCAGCTTTGCTTTCTAATAACGAAGGGAAAGCACTACCTCCTCCCGAATTACAAAATAGAATAAGTAACATTTTGAAGTCTAATCCGGATCTGTCAGGAGCGGTAAGTTTTTTATTAAAAGTTACAAGAAGAAGAATATCTTTCCTATGTCAGGGCCAATCCTAAAATATACTGTTAAGAACAATTTCGTGAAATGGATCCTTAGATCGGCCCTATCCAGCTTCAATGGAATTTTAAAATTCGGCGAATTCGCGCGACACTTTTTATAAATGGTGAATGCACCTTTGATGTTTGTTTTTATTATAGCAGGCGTTTATTCCCATTATTTCTTTTAAATGATTTCTAGGAGTCTATTTATTTCTATTGTCTCTTTTTGTTCTAGAAGTTTTATTATTTTATTTAAGTGATAGTCTCGATAAGAGTGGACGATTGAATTAGTCGACCCTCGATTCGGAAGTGTCCCCTTTTGGTTAGTGTAAAGAAGTAGATGGTAGAGGGATGTAGGTATCTAGGTTTTGTTTAAAACGTGCTACGAAGTTTATTGGAAAGAATTATATTCCATATCATATCAAAGTTTATAAGAAGTACTAAAATTATTTTGGCTCATACTATATTACTTACTTTTTGCATATTTCGGAACAGGGATACAGAAAATTTTTTGAATTTCCAATAGTTCATTTTTTTTAGCATTTTCTTGCTTATTTGAACTATTTACGTGTCGATGAATATTGTGGAGCAATTGAAAGTCTTCTTCATTGTTTCGACAGGAATGTTGATCCGGATGTTAAATGTTATAACGATGAAAAAAGCAAGAGACATCGTTTTGCTGCTTTGAACCTAGCAATCCTCCAATATCATTTTGGACATACGTAAGTTTTTTTTTTCAATATGAAAACTATATATACAGGGGGTGTAAAATTTATTATAAGGAGTATAATTTCTGAATTCTAACACCATATTCTAAGGTGATATACATTATATACATTTTTAATCTGTTTGCATTATACTCATTATATTTAGTGATAGTTTTAGGAAAATATATTGCCGATTTATTAGTTATATACTAAACGATTTTTCTAATTGTAGTGAAGAAGCATTGGCCTCCCTAAAAGAAGCAATACAAGTTTCTCAAGAAGCGAACGATAACATTTGTTTACAGCACGCGCTTTCTTGGTTATATCGACTAACTAACGTCAATGAAGATAAACTTATTATTCATTGTATATTGAAGAGCTCGGAATTGAGCTTAAGCTACACCGCTTCATTAGGATTACAAACTTTTGGTCAATATGGATGTTTGCATACAGGAAAAACTTATGCCATATTCGAGGTTGGTATTACAACTAAAATTTGGTATTCGAATATTTTGTGACTGAAAAAAACCCGAAGGTAGAAATCACTTGGTCTCAGATCTGGTAAACGTGGAGTTTATGCGACCAAGTTCTGTGTTTTATGTTATATTTATATGAAAAGTACCAGTGATACTATAATAAAATTAGAATCTCGTATCTACTATTTTGTAAGGTCGCTTTTTCACTGACAATATGGCGTCACAGGGCTCAATAAAGGTTTTTTGGAAAAAGAAAGTGCCCATATTTTATCAAATTAAATGCAGAACGATATCCCAAAGTTTTCTGGGCGAATCCATTTAGAATGGGCCGTTTAAGTATGGAGAAGACCGAAATTGTTGGTCAGTTTTTGATGGATGATGCTGCACACTTGTTTATGACAGTGCAGATAATCAGTAATAGCTAATCAGCAGATGTTATATGTTGATTGCTGTTTGTTAACACTTCCTGCATTTGTCGGATTGAGTATTCGTTGATAACTTGATTCTGGATAGTCAACATGAAGCCTTTGTCCTCTGGAAACAGATTTCCACTAATAAGTTCCCTTTTGTGACCATTGTTCCAGTTTCTCGGTGTCTAATACTATCTTCAAGTCAGATTCTGACGATGCAAGATTGAGAGGTGAATAATCCTTACCTGCTTTGGATATAATCTGATGTAGGGTTGAGGTTTTCTAATTTCTTGTGAAATAATTCACGTAGTTTCATTACCTCTCTAGAGTATATGCCAATAAATTTTCTCTCGCCCTATTTTTGGTGTAATATTGTTCTAATAGTAGATGACTTAGAATGGTGGTTGTTTTATTGATTAATTATCACTATTATTATTTCAGACACTAGCTAAAAGCGATATGATCAACTGTCAACACAACTACAAAGATTTAATTTCCAATAATTATTCCATGAAATCATCACTTTGGCAACTTTACGGAAAAACAGAAATGTCATCGTTATGGAGTCAATTATTGTTATACCAAAACATGGATTCCCTTAGTCCTGGCAAAGCTTTCTATGGAGAAGGATACTGTCTTGCAGTTTGCAATATTGCAAATCATTTGCTAGTTGAAGGGGAATATGGTCTCGTAAACTGTGTATTAAATTTTGCGAAGAAGAGGTAATATGTGGACAATAATTATTTCATCATAATTATTGAAAAATATCTTATAATAACAAAAGAATTCATCTTGGTCAAAAAATGGAATCAAATTGTGAACATTTCCCAATTCCGCATCCATTTATAAATATTTGTTTTTGTCTATTCGTAGACTTAAATAGCAACCCTCGTATATTAAAGTATTTTAAATTACATTTTCTGATAAATTTTATTTAGTTACTCTAAGGACAACTCTATGTAGGTACTGAATTTAATAAGTTGATAAAATATTATTTATTTTTTTCATTATCCAGGTCTCACCTTGAAGGATTTGATCATTTTTCTTTCCAGATTTCCTCATCAACCTCAATCGAATGTTTGGATGTTATGTGAAAATATTTTCGTCTTTACGAGATCTCTACATCATGAAAAATTCGCTGAAGCTGAATCGGCCGCTCAAAAAATTATGGTTATGGATAAATGGGAAGGATATTTGAGATTGGCAGAAGTATTTTTTTATAAAAGAGATTATGTAGAAGCAGATAAATGTATTGAGATGCTTTTGAATCAGTATGAAAACGACAATACTTATAAGTTCAGCGATAGGTAAGTCAATAATCTTATTCAAATTTCTTTTATTTTTTTGTTTGTGGTTGATCTCATGCTGATAGGTAAACATTAAACGGATTTACCTAAAACTGCAACCTTTACATCTATTGTGACTGCTCACCTTCTACTTTTAGAATTCCTTGTAAAACATTTTTTGTTTTGCTTACAATTTTAGAGCTACATGATCCGAAAAGTATTTCTTCAGCTTTTGATAGACTTTCCTCATCAAGGTATTTCTGGGACTTGAAACAACATCTGCAACCACCCACTGTCATCCATTTGTTATTGAGTTTGCTATCAGGTCCGTTCTGCTGTTCTCATCATCTACAGGTTTCTTTCCAGTCCAAGAATTGTTTTGAACTCCAGAATCTATGCTAATTCCAAGAATCTTTCATCATTTCTTCTACAAGTATCTTGCCTGGAACATTTTTTGCATTGGCAGAATCTGTACTCGTCAGATATTCTCATTAGGCGCTCCCTGGGTCTTGGAACAACCCTTGCAATACTACCCATTGCCACCCATTTGTGATAATCTTTAGTCTCATAGTTTCTAAAAAATAGTAAACGGGTGTGCGTAGCACTGTGACTTTCAGGTCTATTGTTATCCCGCTTTCGTTATCTAATGGTAATATTCCAGTTCAAGCATTGTTTTGAACTCCAGAACCTCTGCTGGCCTCAAGAACTTTGAAGTATTCTATCGTTTGTCCTGCAAGTGTCTTGTCTGAAACATTTTATGCCTTGGTTTATTATGGCGAGGTGTTACTGCTACATTTATTCTCATGGGGTACTTCCTGGGTCTTGAAGCAACATTCGCAATACCACCCACTGTCACCCATTGGCGATTTTGGTTGGTTTCTAGTGTTAAATAAATAGTAAACGGTTTTGCCTAGTACTATAACCTTCAGGTCTAATTGTTTCCCTCTAATAGAGCTGTTTTTGTCATATACAGTTCCATAATTGAATTATAAGGTCATATACCATCTTCAAGGATATTAGAATGTTTTATCGTGGCTAGAACAAGTTTGATTGCAATAGGAAGTACCTTGAATGTTCAAATAAAAACTTATTATAATATGAACTGCATTGGGACTCCGTGCTTCATACATTTCAAAACATGTTCCATGAATTCATGCAATTTTTTTTATTTTTAGATATTATTATGTAAGAGCAAAAATAATAAAAATGGAGATTCAGTTTGCAACATCATATCCGGATTCTATTCCTTCAGGAATCATAACTGTTCTCAATAACTGTCTCATCGAATCTCAAACGTCCCAATTAGATTATCAGACTGCGTTAATTCATCTAGTTTTGGCAAATTGTATGTTACATGTAGGTCTAACAACACAAGCATTAGGAGTTTTGGATAAGTGTTTAGTACAAGTAAGATCATATATTTTGTAACGGTTAAAGCATCATGAAGGCTCCTTTAAATTTGTAGAAAGTACGTTAATTTTGCTTGGGAGTATATGAAAAAAATATCACTTTCTAGATTTTGGGTCATGGTGGTTGCTACGACAGAGCAAGAGCGACGTTATTGTATGCAAAATGTTTAATAGCAGATTCTAGTAGATTATCAAATGAAGAAAGAAATAAAGTGATAATGAGATGCGCACATATGTTAGAAAAAGTTAAAGATGAATTCGGTAAAGTAGAAGCTAAATATAGAGTTAAGGATGTGTTGTTTTTACAGGTAGATACTTTACCACATATCATTTCACGTTTTCTTTACCCTTATTATATTATATATTTTTTTGTACTAATTTCTATTTAATTTGGATTAACTTGAATATTCAACAATAAACTTCTACACCAGCTTTCACGAATGATTTTGTTGGCAATCCAATATTAATTGTTTATACTTATATAACAAAAAAGTTATACACTTATTTACCATTAATTCTGTTTTAGAGTCAACTGTACCATTGGTTGAATATGAAGACCGAGAGAAATAAATGCGCCCTCGAGTATAGATTATTAGATGAGGAACATACTACTAAGAACATATACAGTTTAGTTAAATATATTTAGATTACGGATGTAGAAATAAATTATTTATTAATTCTACTTGTCATTCAAACCAAACGTTTTTTTTTCATTAATTCTTACATATAGGCTTATATGCAGACTATTCAGGTCCATAGCCTTGTAATTTCTCTCCACACCTTTTGGTTCCTTGCTTTTTCTCTCCAGCCTTGGATGTTTTTTTCTTCAAGGTCTCCTTCCACTACTTCCCACCACCGTTTAAACGGTCTAACTCTTTTCTTTTTGCAGTCTCGTTTCAAGAGTCTGTCTTCGTCCATTCGTTCTAAGTGACCTAGCCATTGTAACCTTCTTGTCTTTATAAACGCGCTGATTGGTGACTCATTGAAAAATGTGTAAATGTTATGATTTGATTTCTCACAAGGTAGTAACTTATTTTTTTATGGAGATTCAGAAAATCACATCAGTTTTTGGGTTTCAGCAATGGTTTTTGTAAAAATTCAATTTTCTCCTCTTGATCCACTCACCGCCATCTGTTTGACAAGACACAAACTTTACCCTCTAATCTACTATATGGCGAGAACTGAGTGGAATTTAAATTGTAGTTCGAGCATGGATGACGCACCTGGAATTATTCTATTAGGACTCCCACGTTATATTTTTCGAATGCTGAATTTGTATGTTTTAATTGGAGTTTTGCTCAAACTCAAATACTGATATGATTTTCGCAATCTGAATAAGAAAATACATGATACCGTGTTGTTTTTTTGGATACATTCTTATTACTGGTTCGATTAGATTATCACAACCGGAATAGTCGAAGAGCTGCTTAAATTAACCCAGAAAACTGTACTTTACATTGCGACTGTTGAAGGCTTTAAATCTCAAGAAGTATTAGTTAATGAGCTACAATCCATGATTTTCAATTTATTTGACCACAAAAACGCTGATTCAAGTATTAAAAAAACATAGCCAAAGATTTCAGTTTTTACCTTCACTATATAATTGGGAATGTAAAGAGGCAACAACTTTTTAAAAAAATTTGGAAACTTAGGAAATATTGAGTTGGAGACCTACTAGCTATGCAACTCTATTTCCTTATATTTCGACAATATTATATTGGCACCACTGTTTACCTGTTGAATTTTGACATTTAAAAGTTTTAGATATGTTAGTAATCCAGTTGATAAATGAAATATAATATGTTATCTTAGTAAATAATAATCCCATTGTACGAAAACAAAAACTCACTGAATCGGTATACTAAGAAAGTAATTTAACACATTAATTTATATGAATTCAATTAAATTCTTAAAGTTATTTATAGATTTTAGGTACATTTCAAAGAAAACAATATCAAAATGGACAAATTGCGAAGAGTTTTAAGTGGAAACGAGTCCCCAGACGAAGAGAGCGGTATAATGTCACAAGTAAATATAAGTAATATTAGGCTCGTTGTTTAAATTTCGAAGTAGCATATTTTGCATATGCCACATTTTATTTTTTGATTTGACCGATAATAAATTTTTTAATTGATACCAGAATTTTTTCAAACAATTTTATGGAACTCTAAAAATAGTAAACTATTTATAGTGAGCGTATGTTGAGGAAATAACATTAAGTTTTACTATTCGCTGTTTGCTGATTTTGAATTTTACTATTTAAAGTCATACAAACTAATTTCGAACAAATCCAAAACTGTCTGCTTTTTGGTTGTGAGAGTGTTTCTCAAGTATACCAATAAATAAAATATTGATGATTTGTAATATCAAGGTCTCAGCTGGAGACTCAGTAAGTAGTATAAAACTGGTACTCAGTTGGGGTGAACAATTAATCTTATACAGACTTTCTGAAAAAAATCCTCTGACCAAGGATCTTAAGAAACTGAGAAAACAACATCTTAGTTAAAAAATGACCAAGAAGATTAACTATCAACGTAATCCATACTCTAGACAAATAATAAAAAAGACAGTGGAATATAAAAGAGAAATACAGTTTTTATTGACTTCAGAAGTACTTTCGATTCAATAAAAAGAGAGAAAATGACAGAAGAATTAGAAGGACAAGGAATTCCAAAAATAATAATAGAAATAATACTAAGAAGACTTGGAGAAATGAAATAGAGGAGAATATAAGAGCACTTAATATAGAGAATTGAAGGGCAAAATGCAGGGAATGGGAAGGAATAGAAAATAATCACAAAAACAGACAAGACTAACGATGAACTATAATAAAATAGAAAACAAGGAGTAATCCACCTCAAAAAAGTATTTTAAAGGATTGAAAGGTTTGATGATGATGATGTATTAATTGAAGTCTATTCATTTTCGATTTTACACTGTACTATATATTTAAAGCTTGTTTTAATTTGCTGATAATGGAGTGCTTAGACTAGTATTTTTTTGCAATTTAGTTCCTTGCTGTTTAAATCACATTAAAATTTGTTATATTAATAATTCTTCAAACAATATATCGGGACTTCTCTAAAAAATCCAATGTTTATGTTTATTAAAGAAAATAATAGATGTCGTTATTCCATTTACTTTATGATATATAGATTGAATCAGTATAATTTTCCTCTTAACAGTTTGAAGAGTTACAAATGTGTTTATGCAGCTTCTGACAATTAAGTCTGGTGAAAAATCCTGTAACATGAATATAAATGAAATATTAACTAAAGTTACCTCACTGTCCTTTGAAATAGATACCTTCCTTAATAGCGCATGACTGGTAAACACGTACTGTCAATTTTCCTATAATAAGGAGTTTAAAATCTTTACCAGGTTTCTCTGAATACCAGGAAAATCTTAAAATCTCTGACCACCACAAATTTTTTAACTTCATGTGGTATTATAAATTTTTCTAACTCACACAGATGTTTGAAGAACCTTCCAAAGATGTGGGATTCAATTTTATAACTTCCCAATGCAGTTCATACCACAATAATTCTATTGGATATACATCCGGAGATTGTGAGGGCCCTTTCATTGTTTCTGACTCACCACTATCTTATTTATTAGGTGAATACTAGAAGGGTTATAATGCATTTTCAATATGTAATGTAACCATCATCCCACATACGAAAAACACCCCATACCATACCATAGAACCACCTCCATTCCTCACTTTTGCCCAAACATTTCGGATTCGGACTCATCAGTTCACAGGTCTTGCTTCCAGTTTTCTACTGTCCAATCTTTATTTGCAATGGTCCAAGAAAGAATTTTACATTCAAATTCTAACCATCAATAATAAACTTTGTGAAACAATTTTTACTCAGAACGACGTTGAACTGAACGAAAGAGGGAGGGCAATGATGAACACCTACGACTACGCGGTCCTTCTGATTTTATTCACCAAACTACATTGTCAGAAGTAATATTTTGATTTTTTTTTTATTACGACCTGATTTTTACAGTTAGATGATGCCTCCACATTGAGTTGGTCAACAAGACTGAAGGGTTTTTTAGCATGTTTCATAGTAGGCATACTACTATCTTTTTTGGGCTCATTTGCTTTATTTTTACACGGAGGTTTATCAGTATTTGCAGTATTTTACACCTTAGGGAATGTCACATCCATATTAAGCACCTGCTTCCTTATGGGTCCCTTCAACCAAATTAAGAAAATGTTCGCTTCCAATAGATATATCGCTACAATTTTAGTTATAGTTTCTTTTACTTTAACGTTGATTTCAGCACTTCTGGTAAGTTTTTATTTTTTCATATTCATGTATTATAGAATCCGGTACCAATGATTAAACAAATAGATATTAATATCGATTCTTTTTACATCCAGTTTTCTATTTTTATTATTTATATTTTTGTCAAAAATTCAAAATACCTCTCCAATTGGCACTACAGCTCGACGCGAGCCTTGATCTCTCGACAATTCAAACTGGTCTATGCTTTACCAACGTTCCCCATCCCCTTAAGTTCATTGTTTGTAAGAGGATGGTACCAGAAGTACCTGGCCCAACAAAGAAAACACAAAAATTTGGAAAATCTTTGACCGCCGAGACATTTTTTCAAATCTGGGAACAGAAAATAATCCGAGTGGGCTAATTCTGGCAAATAGGGGGCACCAGGTAGCAATTCATTAATTTAGACCATTGCAATAACGGATGTGTGAGCTGGTGCATTTTCTTCAACATTATCTATAAAAATCTGGAATGGTTGCAACTCTAAACTGAATTCCTAGTTGTTGGAGTCAAGTTGAATTTGTTTGTTTGTGGTGTATTGGTTGAAAATCCAACCTGGCAGTTGTAGAACTGCAAAAAAAAAATAAAATGATGAAGGAAACGAGAACATCAATGGAAATTACTAGAGAAGGAACGAGTAGGTAGAAACATTTAAATAAAAAGGTACGTAAGCTCTTACATACAATAGGAAATCCATAAAGATAACTGGATTTTTTGTGAGCTCTAAGTTAAAGGGTCCTTTAATCTAAGATTATGGGTTCACTTTCACAAATAGTTGTTATTGAATTAAAACTATTTGTTCAATACTAGGTACCCCTGTTTTAAGAAATATCTATACGTGTTGTTTTCTTTTTAGCTAAAGAAAGCCGTTCTTGCTCTACTCTTCATTATCATTCAGTCATTATCTATGACATGGTATTCGCTGTCCTACATACCATACGCAAGGGATGCCGTTAAAAAAACTGTCATGGCGTGTGTAGTGTAGATCAATAGTTGTTTAGTTTTTTTTTTCTACTAAATACGTAATTATCTGAATAATTGTAAATAATTTAATTTGTAAATCTCTTATTAAAAATATATTATATCTAACTGTTAGAAGCATGATTTTTTTGTTTATATTGAAAAAATTTTCCAAAACCTACTTCGAAAAAATTAGATTTGCCCCCTTCTTTAGAAGACTGATAGTCTTCTTCCCTTACATTTGATAGGAGAGACTGCTACATCCTGCTGCGTGTCTTACTTTCCCAGTTCTTTCTGTTTGGAGTTGCCCTTTTCTTTAGAAGACTGATAGCGTCATTTTTCCGTCAAGGCAGAGGAGATTATCGATCGTTTCTTCTCTGTTACGCCATCAAGTCAGGTGAGTGCCTCGGGACAGTTCATCACCACTTTTGTTGTTATTGATACTGTCTATGAAGATTGTTGTGTTTCTGTTTGATCCGCCATATTCCCTTAACAACCTGGCAGGAAGATTGATGAATGGATTCCCTACTTTTGAAGTTTCTTTTATCAAATGTAAAGGTGTAAGTTAATTGGATGACCTCACAAAAGGTGGCGGAAGACGCTATTAGCCTTCTAAAGAAGAGGACAGATCTAATTATGAACAACTGGGAGAGTGAAGCATGCAGCAGGATGTAGCATCCGCTCTAACGTCTTTCAATTAAACGGATCCACACTTTCTTAGTCTCTTTTATCAAATGTAAGGGTGTAAGGCAATTGGGTGAATCACAAAAAGTGGTAGAAAGAAGACGCAATGAGTCTTCTAAAGAAGAGGGTAACTCTAAATAGAAACAACTTGGAGAGTAAGACACGCAGCAGGATGTAGCACCTGTTGTATGAGTATAACTATTTTGAATATATGTTAGGGTTTTATACTTGGACTGAGTTATACAATTACCTTTCAGGATCGCGATTAGCTTCCGTGAGTTTGGTTTATGTGAATAGCTCTGGTCTTGTACGAAAATATATAGGGTTGGTCCTTTGTAACAGTGACATACTTTATGATAAAAATTTAGTTTTGTTTCGATACAAAATTCATATTTTAAACTATTGCTAATCTTTATTGTCTATTTGTTAGATAAAATATAAAAATACTTCAATACATACAAAATCTCGAATAAACAATTAGTTTTTCAATAACAAATATCTAATAAATAAAAATGATTTGATTTCCATCACTATATTTCTTTGGAAATTAATAATTCCTCTACGCCCATGTGGCCTCGGTGCCGCCATACTCTGTATCGCGCCAAATCTTTTCTCGTTACCATACCAACAACCTAAAAATTAATCAACATTTAAATATTTATTATTTACATGATTTACATGATGTACAAGAGAAGAAAGGGCCAAAAATATGTAAAAACGCCCATATAAGAAAATGAAGAGAAACTGCACACGAAGATACAGAAGACAATGATGGAAGGGTTGGTAATACAACAGAGATGGATAGAGACAAGCGAAGGCACATATAAATGGATCTTGTGCGTCTCACACCAAGAGAGAAGAGAGAAAGAGATTTGTCGGAAAATTTTTAGATAGGTTTATTGGAGTTGGCCCTGATATAGGAGTTGCTCCTCTGCAGAGCTGGGATTGTGAATGTTTCGTGTGGTTGTGCTAGCTGTCCTGGCTGGAAAGAACGAAAAGCCAACGACCATTGGCCAGAAGAAACCATGCGGGGTGATTCAAAGCATTAAAAAAATCAAGGAGCCGCACAATTTCCTTGTTAACATCCCTTAAGCTGAAATGGTGAATAGTGGACCAAGAAGTTTATCAAGAATAAGGTAAAAAAGACCAATTAAGATAATACATAAAAAAAATTGAATATGGAAAACTGATGAAGAGAAGATCATAAGAAACGCAATAAAAGAATCAAATAGCAGCCTAATTCCCCTGGAAATGTATAAATCAAACGATATCTATTTGCTGCTGGAACTTACCTCGTTCGAGTCATTAACGATTGGTAAATGACGTAGACCAAGTCCTCTGAATATTTTGAACATTCTAGGTAATGATGATGACTAAAACGTTAAAGAAATTTGTAAATAACATAAAACATTTGGAAAATAAACTTACGTGCAGTACTGTATAAGGAGATGGATTCATAAAAGGCCGCAGATCTATATAATAAGTTTTTTCTATGTCGCTTATAACCAAGTCCTATTAAAAAAATTTCACTTTTAAGTCGTTTACAAGGTGTGATCAAAAACATGATTAATGATTTTTTTATATGAAACTTTACATTATGCTGCATCTATGTCAACTAGTACGTCTAATGCCTTCAAGTTAAAGTCAGTTTGGTGTCATTACACATGATCTATCGTGACACATAAATAAGGCATTGGCAGTTATATTGGAAACAGAAATTGGAAAGAAATTTAATGGTAAAATAAGTCTATGGATTGAATTGAAACTACCAGGTCGATGTCATTTGAAAAACCAATCAAACTGTAAAACCTGCTCAAGTGTTTAAACCTCACATGTATGAGTGCTGGACACTCACCGACGGCATTATCTGTAATTGCATTTTCTTTTATACCAAATCCAGATAATCACATGTCTATATTGTGGATGGATCATCTTAGATGACTTTATCCAGTTTACAGTTACAATTTCGCACCTGTTCAAGTAGAAAAATTGTTTGATAAAAGTCGTAGAAAGTCCATTTATGTGTTTCTTAGCTTGACTCATGCCAATTATTTTCATTCTTCATGTAATAGCTACACCAAAAAGGATTCTGGACCCATTGGTGGATCCAATCTGTCCACCGAGTCAGCAACGTCATTGCTCTTATAACCAGGCACCCAAAGGAACTAAACCTAGAACCATCAGTCACCAGTTCGTGTAGACTCCCAACACATGAACTTTTCAGTCTTTAGGGCTTGTATGATAGATTGAAGTTACTGTGTTTATATGGAACATCCACATTATCACAATGAATATTTCAGATTGAAAGACGATTGCATCTTCTTCAAAGTTTCCCAAGCTATTAATCCTAGAGTCATCTGTGTACCAGGTGGCCTCATTATGTAGTATTAATGAGTAAGAATAACCTCTCCATCCATCAAATTAATTAGATAATCATCCGCTGCCTGTGTCCGGATTTTGCTCCCTCAGTTGGTCCAGTCTACAATCCGTTGAGGATTGTATACTGTCCTCATAGCTTCGGATTGTATCATGTATCCAAAAATGGGAGATACAAAAGGATTTTGAGGATCCTAGTTGGGGCCGTGCACATGGATCCGGATTTACAAGTGGTATGAGAGATTTGAAAAAGGAAATGAGGTAGGAGGAACGGTTGGTCGGGGCTACCTTCGATTTAAAAAAACTGATGGAGTACATAATCGGAGACACCTCACAGCGGTATAAATATAGGATGGTTACAAAAGAAAGAGAAACAATGGGGATGATTGTTGAAAGCGGAGGAGAAATCTTTGGAAAATTGAAAAATGGGGTCGGAAAAGATGAGATGATAAGAAATATAAGAGTCACCAAAGACGTCAAGGTCTTGGTCATCGCGGTAAGAGAACAAACAGGCTTCGTTAAATGTAGGACTTTGATTGGACAGGCGGGTTTGAAAACCAACAGTGCCCTAAAGATCAGAGTTTTGAAGGCAGACACCACGATAGAGAAAATAAAAAAAAATTGAGCAGTAAATTTGAATGGAAATCTACATTTCGTATCATATTTACCACACCTTTATCGTTGGATATCTAGGGTAAGCATCTCTGAAAATTGAAGCACTAATACTGTCCCAATCATCTGCGGTCTCATTAAAAATTTTCTTTTGCAGTATTACAACAAGTTGTGATCTCAAAATCAGGCCTCTAATGCGACCGTAAGTAGTGACTTCGCTCTAAAAAAAATTGTTACTGTTATTTTATTTTCTATCGGATATTAGGTTAGGTTTGGCTACTTAACCTTGAACTGAACTCATCGTGTTTCGCTTGGAAACCTGAGCCGTTTATTTTACACAATTTGAAAACTTACTTAACTATATAACCACTTTCTGATTTTTTTACTCTGCCAACATTTTACGTCGTTTTTCCGTCTCAATATTTTTTCCTCCCCCGTTTTAATCTATGTTCGTTGTCACACCCCATTACTGGATTCAGTGATACAGTGATCACTTCAAACATGTTCTAGATTCAATATTATCATCTTCTATTTTCTCTTCATCTATACTTGTCTAAATAAGTCTGGATATTGAGCAATCACTTCTGTTTGACCATATATACTGATGTTTGAATCTGATTCCTGTGTCAAGAGCATCAGTAGGAGCATTGAAACTGTCTCTTCGGCATCCTCTCTTGTAATTCATCTCCTTTTTACTCTAAGAGATCAATTCCTCTTCATTGTCTCCAGATACCCAACAGAGTTTCTTGAATCCAGGAGAGTGCCGCTCGGAAGCTCATTACCTCCCATGCTCTGTTGCGTAGATTTCCACTTGAAGTATATTTTATCCAGTTTTCAGTCTATAAGAGGCATCAGTGGAGATCCAGACATTATCCTTTATTATCTCGTAAAAATTTTTATCCTTTCCTTGGCCAGTTTCTGTGATCATATTCTGGGCTAATAGTGTAGGAGCTACCTTTTGTGACTATGTGATAGTTCATCATGAGCACATCAGGGTGATTTGATTCCAAAGCTTCTTTCGAGAAACTAGAGGATCAAAGCAACTCGTCGAGTTGGAAAAGACTGAAGCATCAAAAAGTTTTGGATGTCGTAAATGGTAAGTTGACATTGACTGCTGATGGTTCCAATAAAGATAAATTCGAAACTTGTTCAGCTCTTTTTGGTGAAAACCAACGAGAAATCACTTCTTCTTCTTGTGAAACGGCCAAGTTGAGTTCTGTGTATGAGATATGCTTCTGGAATGTTTCTTTTCTTATGGAATCATGAATGCTCAGGATGGAATTGACAATAATGTTGTGCGGCGGCAGGCTGAACTGTCCGAATTAATATTGGTGGGGCGGACACTTTGAATTTAAAAGTGTTCCTATCCAAGACAGAACCCTCGATAGCCTAACGAAACGTTTGAGATTTATTAAAATGCGTCTACCGAGCAAGGAATCAAGTGATGAAGTGCCAAAATGTCGTTAAAACAAAAAGGGAGTAGCAATGAAATTTCATGTGCGTGATGATGGTGGCGTTGAGAAAACTTTTCCCCAACAGCGAATGGATCGACGGTGTTACAAGTGCCACCTAGGAAGGAATAGATCTTCTATTCTTTTGCAATCCATTTTACCAATTTCCTGCAGGATAGTTGTATGTTCATATTTCTTTTGCCTTCAAAGGTTATTCCACCTGTTTCAGCTAAACACTATCTAAATTTATTATTCAGAGATATTCTCGTTTTTTTATCACAAAGTTGGATTAGTTTTCTCTTAATTCATCCAGATTATTTATTCTTTTAAAGTCATGTTGGTGAACAAATCACTCCAAAGGAAATAAATGGTAATCTAAAAGGCAGACTTGATCTTACCATATGGAAAATTAATTTTTTATCAACAGTATTTTCCTGTTTAATTGTGAGCTTGGAAATCAAATTGCTGCAACCAAATCTCCTTTTCTTCAACAGGGGAAATGATAGAATTGTAGGATTTTGTACAAATTTCTATAAATCCCGAGAGGGCGTATGATCTACACCCCTAAAATTCCTTTCCATGTATTTATTTTCAATTCCATACATTCAATATTGTCCTCTGGTAGATTGGAACTGAGTAGGTCAAATGTAGAACATTGAAATTCTGAGTTCTTTAAATATTGTTCAATACTGTAAGTGAAATTAAATCAAGATGAAGTAAATGGCGTAGAATCGAAGAAAAAATGTTTTATCAACTTACTTGATCTGTTAAGGGTGGATCTACCACCGGATATCCATTATAAGATGTCAATTTTAATAATTCCACAATATGCCCAACATTCTCTACACATTTTAATGTAACCACTGGATGTGACATAACTTCACTAGCATATATATTATGGACTAATGGTGGAGGTTCCCATGGAAGTAATGGGATGCCCCATAACTGGATTAGCGTGTCGTAAATACCCTTAAAAATATATTCGTTCATCAAAACAAAAAGAAAAATTGGATTGTGAAAAAAAGTGTCACAGAATAGACATTTAAAGTATTGGCGAAAATAACGTGTCACTAGATGGCGCTGAATTTGGCTTCTATAGCGGTGAACAACAATACAAAGTTTGTGTCTACAGACGCCATTTTACCTTCAGTCTCTGAAGACGATAACGAAACGCGCGTCAGACGGTGTAATTGTGAGTGTTGGTGTAAACAGTGTAAACATGAGTATCACCAACGGTTCCAACTTAGTACAGACATCAGGTCTAACTTTCTAGTTTCATGAGATACAGATTAATCAGAATAATGTAGTTAAATATTGGAAATGTAATGGAGTTCAATTTCAATTCTCTTCAATTATGACTTTGATCTAGTCGTCATCAATTTCAGAATCAACCGACCAGAACGTTGGTAATCTTTGAGGTGACAATCTCCAGAACGGAATTTTTTCTACCGCACATGGGCTCTGTTAATAAAGCAGCACATATTTCTTTGTGGGGCATAAAAAAAGTAAAATATTCCGAAAATGTTTCTGCACTCCATTTAAATTTAACTAATAGCCTTAATAATGTGACCGGTATCACGTGACAAAACGGTAAAGTAGAGCACTACTATAAGTTATAAAGCGATGCCATATATCGGTAAAAAGCAAAAGTACTCATTTGCCAACTTTATATTTACCTCGTTGAAGAAATCCCCAGTCCATTTAGCTGCTATCAACGTTATTATAAGTGGTAAGGCGAACGTTACATTACCTGTAGTTTCGATTATTATCACAGTTAAACTAATTGTCATTCGAACTACTCCACCTAATTGCGCGGCGGCTCCTATCAAAGCATATTTTCCCGACACGATAACCTGAAAATTAAGACATTTTTTCTAAATAACAATTATTATAATATATACTTGATACACCTTATAAAATTAACTATGGTGATGATGGTGTCGGAATGTAGTCTTACCGAATTTGGGAAAATGCTATAAATCCCAATGGAGACTAATCTACCCCAGGCTGCTCCAGTCAATAATGTCGGTATGAACAAACCGTTTGACGTCGACAAACCGAACGTCCAAACGGCTAAAAAAAAGTAGACGACGACGAATGACGCTAACGCTAAAGCGTTATGAGTATTCGGAGGATCGTGAAACAACGATCTAACCGACGCTTCAGGAGTTTGAAACCAAATACTGGCTAATACGTTGTATTCTCCATCGGCACAATACAACTGAAAATACAATATACATTAATAGAATCTAATTACTAAAATTAATATTTCACATAGTTAATAACATTATCAATAAAAAGTTGAACGAACAACTTTTAACCGTTCAATTTCCTACAAAAATATCTATTTCTTTTTACTACACAATAATTCGTTGATTTACATTAAAATTCCAAATCCCGTGTAATGGGAAATCAAAAAACACGATGCGCCACCTCTAAATATTGATATTAAGAGCCCAAACTTTACCAGAATTTTTTTTTCGTCATCTTGGTTGATATTTTTGTAGTAGTTAAATAACTTTGACATTTGGTTAGGTTAGATAATCAATATCTACAGAAAAACTTTGACATCTGCTTAGGTTAGGTTAGATAATTAATATCTACAGAAAAACTTTGACATTTGCTTCGGTTAGGTTAGATAATTAATATCTACAGAAAAACTTTGACATCTGCTTAGGTTAGATTAGGTAATCAATATCTACAGAAAAATTTTGACATCTGGTTAGGTTAGGTTAGATAATCAATATCTACAGAAAAACTTTGACATCTCCATAGGTTAGGTTAGATAAACAAGATTTACAGAAAAGCTTTGACGGCTGGAAAAATACGCTAAAGCAGTTTGGCATGAGAATAAATGTGGAAACGACTGCAGTAATGGCACTCAAACAATAAACATAAAAATAAAAGGACACAAGATTAAAATGGTGATCATATTTGAATACCTAGAAACAGCAATAGAAAATATAGGTAATGAAGACGCAGATATTACCAATGGAATCAAAAATGCATAAAAATATATTATTGCCGAAAATATCAAACTCAGAAGGTGAAATATCTGGGGATGTTTCAATTCTCCTCAGTACTGATGTCGAAAGGTTACTTCCCACAACACTCGCCAACTGACAGATTTCGATCTAGAAACAGAGTCATCTGTTGTTCTGCATATACACTACGCCTATAAGAAAAAAAGATAGTTGCCAAGACTCATTACTCAGCCCTCGTGGTATCTTCGAACCGTAAAATGATTAAATTTTTTCACTTACACACTTTGTAATGTAGTTTTAATTAAGCCTGTATGTTATATACATAAAAAATTAGAATTAACTATATAATTTTCTTCAACTCTTTACTTCTTAGATCTTTTTATATGATTTTCTTGTTAATTCGTCTTGATTCGGTCGAAACCTGATTTTGAAACTAATTTTTAAATCAAAAGAGACTGAAAAAGGAAATTCTTTATACGTTTATTTACCTGAGTTGGATATTTCGTTGGATCTAACCCCAAAGGTTTGCAGTCGTTTATAATGAACATCATCAAAAACCCTGCAGTAGCGGTAACTGCGGCCACAATGCACGCTTCAACAACTTTCAACCACCTGGGGCGAACATACCTAGAATTTAGCAGAAAATTTAGAAGAATATCAAGCAATCAATTGATATCTAATAAAATCACAAAACCCCCTACAATGTACAGAAAGAATTGGGGTTGGGTTAGGTTAAATTGCACTAAATCTTCCACCTCTCCAAATATTATTGGAAAAAAACCACACTAAGTATGTTAAGAGAAGGTGTCACCAAGAATAAACCAACTAACTCCTTCAATAATGATCAAATCTGCGATATAGCATCAAATGGTAACGTACCGGTCCAGAACCAAACCAAACCAAAAGCTTGTGTATGTCAAAAATTCTAATCTCCAATAATAGTTTCACACCTCGTCGAGAGATAGCGGACATCTTAATAGTACACGTAACTATTTATAGTGAAAACTAAAATATGATGGGTACATAGCCGCACGCCATCTTACGATACCGATCAAAAATTTAATATAGTGGAAACTATAAAAGATGACAGGTGGCTCCATCTAGTATTGAATAATAATTGTCCTAGATGTTTCTGGATTAAGAAGTTAGTTGTATTTAGATACAGAAGTTTTTACAATGTCCTGGAATTATTGCAAAAGGTAACAGTATAGCATTTAGTTGAATATTGAAGATACTACTAATCAGGGCAGTGAAAAAGTGATATCTAAAGTGGGGTGATTAATATTGAAGTGTAATGTTGTAATTAGTGTAATAATTGGGGTGCAACAAAGTTTTAAATATAACAACCTCATCCTAGGAACTAAAAATGTAAAATCATTCGAAAAGTTGTTTTTAGTTACCTCATTCTAAATACTGTTATCTTGTAATTAATATGATTCCACAGGGCTCCGCATAATCCACCGAAAGCACCCATAACAAGAAAAATGGGCAATTCGAAGAATTCATAACTGAAACCATCGAATTTACCCAAATTCAACAAACCCGGGTAACTTAAATTACCAGGAACACCGTGGTAAGCGGAAAGTACAACGTTGAGGGTGAATGTTGAAACTACGGAAGCAAAAAATGTTCGCCAAGTTAAACTTTGATTCCAAAAACTGGTGCCTTCTTCTAAACTGAATAATACACCACCTGAAATAATATAATAGAAATTGGATAATAATTTTATCTTTAATGGTGAATTGAACAGAAAGACAATAATCAACATAGAAAAATGGTCACATGGCACCCTCCGTAATACTAAAGTTAACCTCTGCTGGGTATCTGGATGCTACACAGAGGAAGGAAAAGCTGAAGCAGATAAGTTTGCTAAAAGTGGGACTAGAGGAGAAAATGATACAAGAATCAGAACTGAACTTCTGGATGTATAGTCAAAAAATGGCTAAAAAAAACAAAAAAGTAGTCCAGAAGACTCGAGAAATGTTGAGTGATAACTGACAACTATTGAAAAGAGTATAACGGAAAAGAATAAGCGAGAATCTGCTCGGCAGGTGTCCTACATTGACGGAAAAACGATGTCGAATGCAAGAGAATGATACAAAAACATATAAATAGAAAAAGTGAAAAAAATCATTCTAGGTTGGAAATGATTAAGAAGATTGAAAAGATGGAAGTGTGGTTAAGTAGTTAACTTCTTCTTTTTCTTTTCTTAAGGCTTAGTCTTGTTTCTTCTCTATTTAGCCTCTCGAGAAGAAGATGTCCAGCTTCCTTTACATACTTTTCTCATTCAGTCCATCGATTTTTCATCATTCTATCGACGTGATCTCTCCAATATCGCCGTCTCCTGAATGTAGTTAACTAATTGTTCTAATTATGGAAAATATAAGGAAATTCAATGGGCTCAGGCTTCCAAATGATTCACAACCAATGAACCAGATCGATGTTGCAGTACTAACCTAACCTATCTTCTGAGTTTTTTTTCAAAAAATGGAAAAAATGCGTTAATTAACTAGAATAAAATATCGTTGAGAGTTCAATATGGTTCTTCTTCAAGGAAATCAACAATCATTGGCTTGTATGTGGAGTTTAAAAGTAGATAAACTTGAACTGATTGTGCTCAATGATGAGGACGTCAAAAAAGGTCTTAAGAATAAAAAAATCCTGGAAATTGTAATTGAAAACCTTATAGTGAAATTTGGAAATAGTACATGAGTATTTTGTCTCCACCAAATTCCTCAGATTTAGTTCCCAGTGACTACAGGTTGTTGTTAAACCTAAATAAAGGAATGTCAATAAAATGAAAAAGAATTCAGAAGCCAAAGCAAAATCGTTATAGAAAAATAGTATAAAAAAATTTGCAAAAAGAAAATATCTTGATGAATATAATAATTTCTTACCGACTGGGGCGCCGAAAGCTGCCGATACACCGGCAGCTGCACCGCCTGATACAAAATCTCTTTTTTCATGATCTTCTCGAAAATATTTAAAAATATTAAAATCTTTTTTGAATGTGCTACTTTTGCCTTGAGAAATACCAGCAGCAACTACGGCCCCTGAATGAATCATAGGACCTTCCTGAAAGTACGTTTAATTTAAAAAAAAATGGTATTATTCAACATTTTTTGTGAATTTTTAAATTGAAAATTGGTTTATCCTAAAGAACTAGACAATTTACTCGGCATCTACCCACCGTATTACGCGATGCGATAGACTAAATGCAGCGAACATTTCCAACTAAGCACTTTTCCATGAAAGAATCACAACAAGCTTCTCTCTATCTCTTTCTTGAAGGAGTGTATATAATTTTTACTTACCTTTCCTCCTGCTAAGCCTCCAACAACCGAACAAATAACTCCTATACTCTTAACCATTAAAGTTTTTATCCTTACAACTCTAGGTACCATTACACCATTGAGGTAACATTTCACTTGAGGTATACCACTACCAGCAGCTATTGGTTCACCATATGCGACTAGTATCGAACCAATCAAAACTGGTATCACATTGTATAAAATCCATAAACCATAAGGTACATACAATTTGCCTTGTGTGACATATCTATCGACATCTAGAATTCCTGTTAAGAACTGATACAGTTATTTTTGAATAGGCACCGATAAAGGACAATCCAGACTAGGAGGAATGAAAAAATTATAGTAAACTTGTGTCTATGTACGTTCTGGAGCATAAATACCGAAATCAACCATTAGATCGCGCCATGACGCAAAAGGAGTAGTGTGGAAGAAGACCAAAAGATAAATAGACGAGGTGATACATAAGAAATAGAAATGAAAAATTAGAGAAGTTGTAGTATAAAAGACGTTTCTAATATTTTATTACCGTTATGTTTTTTATGGACCTTATATATTTAATTTCTTCAAGAAAATTATTGACATCGTTATTTGTTTATCAGAATCTTTTGAACTAATTATTATGCACCACATATTTAACAATAATATCTGGTTTTTTAATAGTAAAATTATTATCATTACCAAATAATAACAGGGACAAAGACACAAAAAAATATATTCAGTTTGACACAGAGTAAACAATGAGAGTTTTCACAGAAAGAGATTTTAACCAATCAATCCTGAATCATGTGAACAAAAGTAGTTAAAATGAACCCATCACAAGTCACAGATATGAAGAAATAGTGAAAAGAAAGCAATTTTTTAACTGTTATTTTGGTTATTAGTGTAGTTTGGTTTCAAATATAATTTTTATCATAATCTTTATTCTTAACTACATAAATATTTTCATATTTTTAATATATAAGTTGACCAATCACCAGGATTTAATAAATTCAGTGTTATGTCTTTCTATTTTATTGTTTTAATACTTTATATTTAATGACACAATTCAACATATTTTTGGCTACACCTCGTATACCAGTAAATCAGTTATTTTTAGATAATAAAAGGATACGTTTACTAAGTGATGCATACTTAATGGTTGATAATTCTTCTATGGATATATCTATAACACACGCTATTAAAGCTGTGATCATGCCTATTAATAAGAAGACCAACCATCTCGATATACTTTTTTGTACTATAAATTTGTAACCCTTTTTTCTTTCTTCGTCTAATAATAAATAGTTTTCGCAAGTATCGTAATCTAAACTCTGAAACACATTAAAAATATACTTTAATCATAGAAATTATTTTTTTTATTGCAGATCACACGTATTACATCACTCAATAAGTTGTGTGACACACAGATGGCGTTGCCATTGTCAAATTCATATGACTTTTATGAAGTACCAGCTTTCAAAAGACTGTGCCAAATCTTATGACATTTCGATTAGTCTTTTACTTTTGTTATTTTCAAAACAATGGATTCAAATTTTGTTTGTTAATTTATCATTTCTTCTTTCAGCACTTCACTCCGGAAGTAAAGCTATGGGCCTCATTATTGTTTGCCTTATTATAATTTAAGCCACAAATAAGGACCTAATAAAGACTTCCAAATGATCGGCCTTATTATTATTTGCCTTATTTTAATTTAAACCATAAATAAGGGCCTAATAACAACTGCTCCTCTCCCAAAATGATATTTTATAATAATAACAGTTTATTTTGTATTATTTTCTGAATAACAATTGAGCCTATACTTATTTCAAATCATTTTATATTATACCCTGGGGGGCCAAGAGGTATTTCTAGATTAGAATAAACTGAAGAATTAGCAGTCCTTTGGGCACAATCCATGAGAAAGTGAATTTCGATAAAGCGGTCCTTACGGGCCCCATAGCCCTACAGCTGAGTCAATCAGTAGTCCCTTGAGATCGCTGTGGTACTTAACGTGTCAATCATAACTTCAACGAAATTTCCTACATTATTTTTAATAGAAAGATACTATTTAACAATAAGATTTTCATTTTTTTACTGTAAATAATGTTTGCCAATAGATATAAACAAAGAAATATTATATTGCGGTTTTAATAGATGCATTGTTTAAAATACAAAGAAACTAAACAAATAATTTTAATGGATAGTGTATATAGAAAAATTTCAGTTAATTGATAATTCTAAGTATTCATATACAATTGCAATTGAAGAATATTCTGATATCCTTTATTATCCATAATAAATGTAAACATTTGAGTACTTACATAATGTAATTATCAATTGAAAACATAATAGTCTACAATAACAAATACTTACTTCATATTTAGCTGATAATACATTAAGTGACCCAGTTTGTACTTTTTCTTTGCTTATCTCTACCCTCCGTCTTACTGATGACAATGTATTAGCATCTTCTGAATCCACAATTTGAGTTCTAATGTCCTCGTCACTATCTGTGTTATTTATTGATACTACGTTCTAAAAAAAAGTTTTCACTATTTCTAGATTGTAAAATAACAGTATCAATTGAACTCACCCTAAATATTGTTGCTTTGGTGGGTGGCATTTCTTCGAAATCAGCTATTAGATTACTAGTAGAAGTGCTCTCTTCATTTGTGTTATTCATCATATAAAATATTAATTTTCACTATGATCTAAATATTTACAGAATATTTGTTCGATTATACATTTTATACACTATCTATTTATTTCAAATATAGACTGTGTGCACATAACTACTTCTAATTCGAATAGACGAAGATTAACTATGTTTATAATGAAAATCAACAAATGAATCATTTAATGTGTACAGTGTTGCCGTAGTTTAAAAGACCAAAAATAAATAAATAGATTAGAAAAAGTAAGTATTATAATCAATAACAATAAATAAAAATTATTATTAAAACTTTAAGTAACATATGATTTCTTATGTAGAGGTTAATTTGAATTAGCAAAATTAAAAATTTTTATAAAATTTTGTGAATTCTAAGATAAGAGTTCTTTTTGAAAAACGTTCAGTGGCAGTAATAATAAATAAGATCAAAATTGAGAAAGCCATTTAATTTTTAAAATAAAATCCAAAGGATTTTCGTCACCAACCACTTATAATGGTACGGCTTCATGTTGTTGCTTGTCGCTTATTTTGAGAGATGAATTAGGTCACGTGACATTTTGCGACAAATTGTAGTGATCGCGACGTGCGTTAATAGATGTTGATTGATATATTCAGATGTCTATATACGTCAATTCATGTCAATTTGAGGTCCATTTTTGATAATTGAGGTCTATGGACGTCGCTTTAATGTCGATTGTCAATCGATATTTTTAGATATGAATAACTCAAGTTATTTGGAAATCATGCTCTATAAACGAAAGTCATAGTAAAAAAAATTATAATATTGTTAATTTTAAGTGTAATAGTTATTTAATAACTGATAACTCAGTAATTCATAATTACGTAATTAATTTGCGGGTACTTATAGAATTACGAAAGAAATTGCTTAGCTTCTTCATAATCGATTATTAACTATTGAATTTGGAACAGAATTTATTTTAATTCTTACATTATTACTAGTTAATTCTCCAGCGATAATAGTTAAAATTTCTAAATTTGTCGTTACAATTTCTCAGCTGGTGATAAATTTAAAACCGAATTCTTCCTCAAAGCGACCCTCAAAGCAATATAGCTAACTGTCAAAATCAGCAGATGCTCTTTTAAAAATAGCCGCCGTGGGGTAAGCAAATAGTTGTGTCGTAAGCTACTGTGTGATTTTTGAAGTTATTTGATAGATTCTAAAACTTATTATTTCCAGTTTTATTAGTAAAAGCAAAAATCAAGTCCAATACACTGGAAACAACTACTAAAATGCTTTAATTACCTCACAAAGATATACAGAAAATTACATAAACAATGGCGATGTATATTCTGTCTGATACCACCGTGGCGCTGTCATTTTAATACGAGATGACAATACATCGGGGAAGAGTCCTTAGTCTGTGGTATTTATTTGTTTTGATTGAAAATAAATATAACCTCAAATTCGCGTGTAACAAAACGAGTATTAGCAATTATTTATTGATAACATGAAAGTAAAAAATATTTTAGTTTTTCTGCCAAACAGTTTAGATACTACAAAAGCTGGTTATTTAAAAGGGCGAAAGAAAATACTGGATAATACTGAAGTTTTCTATATAACAAGCGATAAAGTTTCAAGGAATATCTACCAAAGTTTAGGGTACATAGGAAGCGACGTGGAATTTGAAGCTTTAACAGAAGATGTTGATTTGCACATAAATATTGTTAATGGGAAAATTTTGATAAAACACACCAGTGAAAATGAGCCTCTAACTCGAATAATCTACGATTATAAAAGATTAAGAGACTCCGATATTCTTCATAATAACACCGAAATCTATGGACAACATTTCAAATATTTATGTAGAGATATCAGAAAATGTGTTTATCTAGTGTCAAATAATGGAAGAGATTTTATAACAAAGTTTTTATTGCATATTATATTTATTATCGATATTTGTCTTAATGTCACATCAAAATTGCATAAAATAGTAGAAAAATCTTCGACATTTATGCATTTTGAAGAAAATGTGAGTTTAATGAAATGGTTTTTAGCATCTGCCATACACAAGAAAAAATTATCACCTAAAATGGGAAACGTTGTCATAATTAAGCTAGTAGACATTATCATTGGTATATTGTTAACGAATTATGTGGTGCAATACGAAAATCAAATATTCATCTTCTTATATAATTCAATTGAGGTATGTAATAACTTGTGATTATGTAATTTACCATTTATTTGCAAATGTAAGTCACTGAAGGTGGAAAATCACTTTTTAAAAAAATTTCTTTGTTACTTTTTATACTTAGAAAATTCCCGATAATAAAATTTAATTTGGTAACAACTAACTAACTTCTGGTTGACATGTATTTAGATTGTATAATTGTATAGTATCGTAATTTTCTTTTTTATGGTTTTCTGTACTTTAGTTTTCCTACTTAGTAAACTGACATAATTAGAAGTCAAAATTTTTATTTTTTTGGATGGAATTTTTTTATTTAAAAGTGTGAATAGTCCTATACTAGAATCATAGACCTATTAATGGTTATGGACTGGCCATCCCTATTTTTTCACACTAGTTTGGAGATGCCAACATTAGAGAGATTCGAGATAATAGGTTTGTTCTTGGTAGCTGCACTGGAATTGTACTAGTGCAGGCCAGCTCATGAGTGTATAGAATTAGTTTGATATAGTGCAGAATACAATGGAGCATTTGTGATTATTATATTTGAGGTTATTTGATGTGATTCAGGCCTTGTAGTATTAACAATAATGGAAAATAATTTAGTACTTTTTGATATTTTACATTCGTCCCTTGACTGAAGATGTAGTACCACTGTTTTCAGATTACACTTATTGCACTGACTGAACTCAGACCCAGTGCAAGCAGTACAGTGAAAAGTAGTTCTTTTGCACTGCTACTAAGAATAGCGACACTAGCGCTGGTTCTACTGCAAAGAACGCTTTAGTGTACACTGAACTAGTACTGCTAGTGTAGCTACTAAGAATAAACCTCATATTAAAGGTTATGGAGCAGCCTAAACAATTTTAAATCAATGCCAAATGGAGATAAAGATGGAGTTTATTTGTATAGGGAATGTTACGAAATAAAAAACTGCATTTTTAATGAAAATAAGGGGGAAAGAATAACTGTTGATTAGTTGTAATACAACTTGTTTCTATACAATCTTATTTTTTTTTCGATAAATAAAAGTCTTAAGAAAAAAAATCACTAATTTCTTGTTTGGGACTGAAATTTTTTAGACAAACCTCGTAGTAGTATCCCGTTTGTTACATGAATTATGTTTTTTTTTTTGGTAAAAATTTGATCTCAATCGAATATGGTTCTCTACTTTTGGGATGAAAACATAATATTTCTTTTATAGGGAATAATTTCGAGTCTTAAAGGATTGTTATTTTATCTGATGGGATCTCCGATTGGTTTAAAATTGAATTACGGTTTTAACAACTTCTTGGGTCAATTTTTTTTGTATCACATATCTTTATGGAGAATATTCTTACATGGAACCTATCCTGTATTGACAAGTTATTTTAAATATCTTATGCTGCCTGGAATATTGGGATTTTCATATCAAATAGCGATGATGTCAGATATTTTGGCTATAGCAACTTTCCATAGTTACTGCATTTATGTTAATGGAGCAAGGTATGTACTATAAAGGATTTTTTATTTGCGGGAAAAACGACAAGATCTGCTGTAAATTGATTATTTGAGATTTTTTTATGTAGAAACAAAACAAGAGGGTAAACCCGAGTAGTTCAAGTGGCGTCTGCCGTGTGGAGATGCCTGTGGATATTGATCGTGTAGGTGGTAGTGTCTTGGTATCTTATCCCACAGGCCTACCCTTCTCCAAAGAAGTTAGTCCCAATAAATTGACATTCTGGTTATTTTCAGGCGAACTCGTTGCTCATGATTCACGTCTCCCTATCGAGGAGTTCTTGTAAAAACTGATTCAGGTGGGATTGTATTGGACAGCTCAGAATAGTTTCGGCTTTCTTCTATACTGTAAGCTATCCAAGTTTCAGGATCGCCTATAAGTCGAATTGCTCTCTTCTGTATTGAGTCCAGCATCCTCAGGGTATTTTTGGGTGTCGTATTTCAAATACAACAAATATGGATGAATCCTTTAGAATCTATTGGGAGGTATATAGCTTAAAGAGGGCTCCAAGTTTTTGTGAAGCTGTCTTAGTTGACTTTGCTAAGACTTCTATGCTCATTTTGTCTTAGTTTTGGGATAAATCAATTCCTGATTGTTTGGAGGTTTTTATTTTTAAATCCCTCATCAGGAAATAGTTTAATAGACTGATATGGGTGATCGTGGGGGCCGTTCTATATAACCATGTCTTCAATTCGTCTTAAGGGGAACATTATTATGATATGGTCTCTCGTGTGGGGGCGCTTCATCTTGTTGCAGTTAAATATTGGTTGGGTTTGAACGTTCCAAGGTGATTTAGACCTTAGAATGAACTTGTTGTTTGCTAACATCAGTTCTAGTTCACTTTTAGATTTAATAATTGTTTTTAGATTATTTAATCTGCAATTGAAGTGCTTAACATCCCTTTGGAGGGTACTGATTGGTAGGAAATTCAATCCTTTACGGGGTAGAGTGGATTCTTGCCAATATTCTCAAAATCAGATGTTCATTGGGACATTGTCGTTTTCGATATTGTTATTTTTACTTCCCACAACAGCAATGTATTATGTGGTTTTTTCAGTGGTAAGTACCTAAACTGTAAATTGTTCAATTGTAGTTTTAAGCAAGCTATTAAATCGTATCATTCGAGTTTAGCCCATGGTTTTTTCTTATTTTTTTTTAACAGTTTTGCTTTTTCCTCGTGAAGTTTCACCTAATAAGTAGATGTCAAACTTCTTAGATTTCACGTACACAGACAGTTGACACTAAAAATAAGAAGTTGTAAAATAGTTTTTTGATTTTGTGTAAAGTCTATCAAGTTTGTTTCTACTTGAAGATTGTACGGAAGAGTCCACCACATACCTCATCTTTAGTATCTCCAGCGTTTACCCGTGTTTCATTCAGGTCGTAAATTTCTCCATTTTCTTCACGAAATTTCTTAACATCGTTTTTTGTATTATTATCTTCGTTAACTACTCTCGAAACTTTATCCACTGTAGGTAACTCATTTTGAAAGAAAAAACCAATTCTTCTGATGACGCTCCTATCAAAATCATCAATTGAATCGTTAATTTTTTGGTTTGACCACCGAATGATCAGTTTGTACTCTCGAACGATTCGTTAGATACTTGAAGAAGATACTCCCGTAATATTCTTCTTGCATATCATTTCTATAAATGCCGTCTCTGTACTACACCTGACCTAGCGGCTTCTTCAGCGATGCGGCGCTGATCCTTCCCATGCTGCTTTTTATTTATGGTTTATTATGGTCGGGTCGTTTACTATTTTTCTTCGATAGATAAAATTTAGTTTTATATAGGATGCATTCCACTAAGCGTTCACAGCGCTTAAAATGCTCTTTACGGTCTTTGTGGTCGCGGCGAAAACGTCATTCATGACTAACCTTCACGACTACCATTGACAAGATATGAGGCGTAAAGAAATAGTGTAATTTCGGAATTCAAGCTGATTACAACGTATCATCAAATATTTACTTTACATACTTCAATGAAAATTAGTTAAACATCCCATTAAAAATTTCAATGACTCACAAATCATAACATAACCTCTTAAAGCTTCGTTAAAATTTATCTCAACGGTGTTGAATCAACGCTCAAAACGCCTCGTAATCCATTCCACTTTAGTTTACTTTTATAACGTTCTGGACAAGTGGAACGGGAAATATCGTGGTAATGAACATAATTGTCGTTAGTGCAAAGCACTCGTATTAGAAACGGTGTGTAAGTTTTCTGTCACGTGACTAATACGTAAGACTAATATTCCAAAGGTCGGGACTTTTACCTTCACCGTTTTTACTACATTTTATTCACATAAGCAAACTGATTATTTTTTTATTTGCAGTTTCGTTTGGTCACTTTATTGATCGATAGATTTCTTTTGACAGCGAGAAATTTGTTTTATAATATTCCGATATATTCCATATATTTGTGGCTGGTGAATGCATCATCGGTTGCAGGTGAATTATAATAATTGTTAGGTGAACAATTTTTTAATTAGCTATTTTCAGGCAACATCCATATTATATGGAAGGGATTCGACGAAGTTGGGAACGTCATTATAGAAGCAAAACTAAATAAGTTGCCGTTTATATACACAATCAAAAAGTTTACCCCTGATCCCTTAAACAAAACATGCCAACAAAAAAATTTGGGGGATATATTTCGGAGCATTTTAACGGGGGTTGTATTATAATTGAAAAATATTAAATATATTCCTGTTGTAATAAAAATAGTCCTGATGAAATTTATTAAAAGAAAATTGTCAATCTGTGTTTACTCTGTCAATATTCTAACTGATCATCATGAATATTCATGGTCGAGTTATAACTCTTCAACTTTCTTCTTCGTGTACTACTTTCGAATTATTGCTGGCTTCGATGAATCCCCTGTTACTATATTTCAACCATATTCCCTAAACCTGGCAACACATTTGAAGATCTAATGATGGAAAATCGTGTTTATGTCCTTTCCCTGGATCTCCGGGAGCTCAGTTGGTTCACTTAAGGAATCAATGATCGAAAAATAGAAATTCGTGTCTTGTGAAGCCTTGTGAACTTGGAAGTTTACCCGGACCATGAGAAATTTGTGTAGATCCCTGTCGAGCTTCGGTGAATATCTGGTGGTTTACCTGGACCACGTTGGGGATCAATGATCTAACGTTGAAAATGTATGTAGATCCTGGGTACCCTTCGTGAACTTCTGGGTTCACCTGGATCATTTTTGGAATCATTTATCTAACGATGGAGATTTGTGACCAGTCGAGCTTTCCGTGAACGTTTGGAAGTTCATTTGAACCATGAGAAATGCGTGTAGATTCCTGTTGAACCTCGGTGAGGCTTTAGGAGTTCACCTGAACCATGAGAAATGTGAGTAGATTCCTGTTGAACCTCGGTGAGGCTTTAGGAGTTCACCTGAACCATGAGAAATGTGAGTAGATCCCTGTTGAACCTCGGTGAAGCTTTAGGAGTTCACCTGAACCATGAGAAATGTGTGTAGATCCCTGTCGAATCTTTGGAAGTTCATCTGGACCATGAGAAATGCGTGTAGATTCCTGTTGAACCCTTAGAAATATACCTGGACCATGAGAAATGTGTGTAGGTCCCTGTTGAATGTTTGGAAGTTCATTTGGACCATGAGAAATGTGTGTAGATCCCTGTTGAATGTTTGGAAGTTCACCTGGATCTTGAGAAATGTGTGTAGATACCTGTTGAACGTTTGGAAGTTCATCTGGACCATGAGAAATGCGTCTAGATTCCTGTTGAACCTTTAGAAATATACCTGGACCATGAGAAATGTGTGTAGATCCCTGTTGAACCTCGGTGAGGCTTTAGGAGTTCACCTGAACCATGAGAAATGTGTGTAGATCCCTGTTGAACGTTTGGAAGTTCACCTGGACCATAAGAAATGTGTGTAGATACCTGTTGAACGTTTGAAAGTTCATCTGGACCAAGAGAAATGCGTATAGATTCCTGTTGAACCTTTAGAAATATACCTGGACCATGAGAAATGTGTGTATATCGCTGTTAAATCTTTGGAAGATCACCTGGATCAAGTGCCGGAACATAAAATGTGGAGCACAATATTCTGTACAAAAAAAGGTTTCAATTTTTTTCTAACCTCAAAATTTCCATTATAAAATGGGTTTGAATGCTCAAAAATATTAGTTTACTTTCAAAAAAGTTTCGTTCTCTTAAACCAAATATCCGAATACAATGTCACGACTCGCAATCGATTCTGTGTAACGTGCTTTCACAAATAAAACTTAAAATTTTCGAATCAAATTACTCTTGGACATTTAAGGAGATATTAATGGAAAAACGGGACATTTTGAAGTATCTACGCATTTTCAAAATTGTAAATATAAGGATACATCATATTGAGAATGTGTTTATATAAATTTGAGATTCTAAGTTTCAAAATGAGTAGCAACCTAACCGAGAACGAAGATAATGTTCATGAAAATATTGATAATAACACGAACGACAAATCTTTCGTTGGGTTTGCTTGTTTATATGGCGAGTGATGAAATATATCCATTGAAAAACTTCAAGTGTTTATATGGCCAATATACCTCTACATCTCGTCGAAAACTATGCTAGTTTTTCAAGAGTTAGAGCAGTTTCCATGTTCGTCTGGAACGTAAATTGACACCGCAAGAGGATGCTCCTGTGTTGAGGGATATTTAATCAGAAATAATGGTTCCAACCAAAAAAAATGACTAAGAGACTTTTTTTGTAGAAAATTTGGCGCTCTACATTTTTTCTTGGAACAATTCCTCTTAGTTTTCGAGTTAATCGCCTTTAAAAATTTGAGTTACAAGTTCAGTAACCGAAAACCTCTGGGAATCTAGAAAATCATAAGCGCCCAATTTAATAACGGGTTTAAACCTATTCCAGTAGTAGGAAGGTTGAATGGAAATTAATAATTTCCAATCCCCTAATCAAATAGTCATACACCTCACAATAATTTTGCTGAGGATTAACTAAAAACGAGTGTAATTAAACATCAGAACTGGTATTTGTTTATCGACACAGTAACACAATCAGTTCTTGAGTAGAGTCGGAGTCTTAAAAGCCGCTTTCTACCTCCAAGCGGTTACCGAATGCGTAACAAGTGATTGGGACATTCAGTTACTTCTTGTACGTCGAAGCGAGTGTCCACATTATAAACAAGAATAAGAAGTGAAAGACTCAGAACCGCGCGAAACGTAACTGTCAATACTCGGTGGGAAATTGTTTTTTTTTATCTATAAAATAATGACATCGGAGTGAATGAGTGCCATTGGATTTTTGGATCAAATATATAATATGCTGCAACCAAGGAACTCTGTGTTGTTTTTGATTCTATTTATTTTAGTGGATTGTTTCAAAGGTAACGTTCTTCAAATAGTCCTGATTGTTTTTTTTATTGTGGTCAATAATGAGCGAGTTGAAAATTCGAAATTTCAGTAACAAACAATTTTCGAATCGAATATTTTTGGTAAACTTTTTATTATCAATATAATATAGTTAGTGAAGTTTTTCACCTCAGAATTTTTTGAAACAGGACCGATTTACTTGAAATTTGGCGCAAAGTTGTAAAAAATGTCAATAATCATTATGGATATGGCGCCGATTGATATTTCCATCTCGTTGGGGGTTAATACCCCTTCTCGGGGGTGAAAAATAGTTTTTAAAATATAACCTAACCATAAATCGATAGATAATCAAATTTTAAATAAAAAAAATTTTTTCGAGAAATCTATATTTAAAATTTTAAGTGAAAAAAACTACGTTTTAAAAGTATTTTCCGCGATTAACTCAAAAGCTATGCTTTTTATTTAAAAAAGTGCGATAAACAAGATTAAAGCTTAAAAAAACCATGAAAATCATTTTTTATGAAGAACAAAAATGTAGCTCTTTTTTTATTTTTATAACTTCGAAAATAAAGCAGATATTACCGTTTAAAGTTTCCATTTTAGTGGAAAAATAACCTGTCACGAGCCCTTCAGCCCTTTCCCTTCAAGAAATAAATCAATAGAGAATCAAATTCTAAACAAAAAATATTTGAAGAATTTTTTCCAAAATAAATAGTTTTTTAGTTATTCACGATTGAAAATTTGAGATTTTGAGTGAAAAAAACTACGTTTTCAAAGTATTTTTCGCGATTAACTCAAAAACTACGCATTTTATTAAAAAAAAATGATAAACAAAATTATAGCTTATAAAGGAAAAAAACAAATTTTTTAGAATATGTTCTATACGTCCAATACAAATCAATATATATTTAGTGGAAGTGACCTATTTAGGGGTGAATACTCGATTCGATAGACTCAACTTCAAATAACGGAAAAGAAGTTAATTTTACGCCCACAACGCTTATAAAGTTTTTTGTAGTACTCGAAAAGACCTTTAAAATGAGCATTTATAAAAGTAAATTGAACCAAAATTGAAAAAGTTATATCCAAAAATAAATTGGTCGCTGTACAGCTATACCATTTCCATCAGAAATAAAATTAAACGTAGACCTTAGTTTTATTTTAGTGTTATTCATACGATCCTGAAGTTAAACCGGTTTAGAATACGTATTTTTCGAAAAAATGTACGGTAAAAGTAGAAAACGTCTTTTCCATTTTTCAAAAAAGTTGCAAAAATTGCATAATAACTCTGAAAGTATGAAACATACCAAAAAAATTATACAAAACAAAAATATAACTCTTTTTCCAACGAATATTTTGTTTTTTTTTTCTATTTCTGTAACTTTGAAAATAAAGGAGATACTTTAGTGGAAAAATAACTTGTCACGAGCGCACGAACCCTTCAACCCTTTCCCTATTTTCATTAGCTAGGCGTTGAAAAGCAAGCGTCGAACATGAAAATTAGCCATTTAACAGTGCGAATATAAACTCGAACGCAAGCGTTTGTGTTTATAAATCACACTTCGTAATCTATTTAAAGGTCGATGTATAAACTTTAACGCTCGCGCTCGCGTTGCGTCCTCGTTTGGGTTCAATATGAATTCACTGTTATTTATAAACACAAACGCCCGCGTTCACGTTCCAACGCCTAACCAACCTGAAGTCGAACGTAACGTCAAAGAGAGCGTCAGCACGAGCGCGAACGTCTAGACTTATAAATCTACCTTAATTTACGTTCAACGCGCTCGCGAGCGAGCTTTAATGAACGCGAATTTAAAGGCTTATAACTCAGAGCCGAGGAGTCCTATGAGGATTTTTTCTTTTACAATATTATTTTACAATAAATCCCCGTCAGATTATAATTTATTCAGATCCATAGGGAAATAATTATGTGGGACAAAATCTCAAAGAATGGTTTTACCAAGTGCTCAAACAGCTTCCTAAACGTTGAGTTAAAATCATAGAATACGATGGGCTACACTTCAAATATTGAGGCTTTGAGACACCCCCAATAAAATTTCTATAAATCATGTTCAAATTCTTGAAATAACTTTTTATAAGTACGATTATGTCGTATATAATTGGAAAATAATTTGATATTGAATGAAATCACTCGTTCGTACAATATTTTATCACTTCAAACAAATGGCAACTTTCACTTTTGAGTAATAATCGAATTCAAGGATACATTACATCGCAAATGTGAAAAGTAAGAGATTTAAGTCGTGATTAACTTATAAAATATTTGTATTCCATCAGTTTAACACGTTGACTGCCAACTACAAAATAACTCATAATTCACCTCCCCCGAAGAGTTTTTTCACATAATTCAACTATGAAATAAATTTTTTTTTTTAAAATCCTACATTTTCTATACCTTTCAGTGATAATTTCGTATTTAAATTATCATTTTTAATGATTTAATCCGATTAAATGGAATTGTGGAAATTGCCTTGGCCGTTAACGTGTTAATGAAATAAGAAAAGAAAATTAAAGGAATGAAAGATTTAAATATTTATTTATATATATAACTATTTCAACTTACATCCCTTGGAGTTATATAAGATTTATTTCTACTTCGCATTGAATTTATTGCTCGAAATTTTATTAATTCAATTATATATACTTTTCGAAAAGAAATTATGGACGGATTTGATCATTTCGCAGTCTATTATGAACCAAGGAAAAAACGGAATATTCGAAAACATTCTGAGCAAAAAACAAAATAACGAATGGGCAATGTACTTGATTTTTTGACACGCTGTAATGAACACGATGATGATTTTCTTTCTCAGATGGTCTCTGGGATGTAGCACGGGAATTCTTACCACTCCCCAAGAATTGAATCTCGATTAATAGAAAGGAGACACACATCATTTCCAACGAAACTTAAGTCTAAGAAAATCTTAACACGTCGAAAATTCATGTTCACCATTTTTTGAAACTGAAAAGACATTTTACCGATTCATTTATAACCACGAGATTAAACGATCAATGCATATGTTTACTGCGAGTATTACTGACAAAAATTCTCCTACAAGAATTTACTTGGGACATGTTTGATCATCCTCCGTACAGTCCGGACCTCGCCCTTTCATATTTTCTCACACCTAAAATAGTCAACAACTACGTTGTTGAGCTGATTAAAAGTTCTATCAAGCAAGTGAATAAAAATTTGTGTCACGTCATGACAAATAAGATTTTGGAAGTTATATCGAAAATTAGTTGTAAATTTTTGTACAATAAATATTTTACTCAATTTCTTATTCCTTTTGATTTGTTTATGTTTCTAAATGTTTTTGATTTTAGGTCTCTTCTGTTTCAAAATTAGTTTTTTTTGATAATTTTTGAAAGAAACATAAATTTTGACGTTTCGACTTTTCTTTAAGTCTTTATCAAAATATTTTGATTAGTTTTTTTGATAATTTTTAAAAGAAACATTAATTTTGACGTTACGACTTTATCAAAATATTTTGATTAGTTATTTTGATAATTTTTAAAAGAAACATTAATTTTGACGTTTCGACTTTTCTTTAAGTCTTTATCAAAATATTTTGATTAGTTATTTTGGTAATTTTTAAAAGAAACATAAATTTTGACGTTTCGACATTTCTTTCAGTCTTTATCAAAATATTTTGATTAGTTATTTTGATAATTTTTAAAAGAAACATAAATTTTAACGTTTCGACTTTTCTTTAAGTCTTTATCAAAATATTTTGATTAGTTATTTTGAAAATTTTTAAAAGAAACATTAATTTTGACGTTTCGACTTTTCTTTAAGTCTTTATCAAAATATTTTGCTAGTTATTTTGATAATTTTTAAAAGAAACATTAATTTTGACGTTTCGACTTTTCTTTAAGTCTTTATCAAAATATTTTGATTAGTTATTTTGAAAATTTTTAAAAGAAACATTAATTTTGACGTTTCGACTTTTCTTTAAGTCTTTATCAAAATATTTTGATTAGTTTTTTTTGATAATTTTTAAAAGAAACATTAATTTTGACGTTTCGGCTTTTCTTTCAGTCTTTATCAAAATATTTTGATTAGTTATTTTGAAAATTTTTAAAAGAAACATTAATTTTGACGTTTCGACTTTTCTTTAAGTCTTTATCAAAATATTTTGATTAGTTTTTTTTGATAATTTTTAAAAGAAACATAAATTTTGACGTTTCCACTTTTCTTTAAGTCTTTATCAAAATATTTTGATTAGTTTTTTTTGATAATTTTTAAAAGAAACATAAATTTTGACCTTTCGACTTTTCTTTCAGTCTTTATCAAAATATTTTGATTATTTATTTTGATAATGTTCAAAAGAAACATAAAGAAATAAATTTGAGTATTTTAATGAAGACTTAAAGAAAAGTTGAAACATCGAAATTTATGTTTCTTTTAAAAATTATCAAAAAAAAACTAATTTTAAGACAGAAGAGACCTAAAATCAAGAACATTTAGATGCATTAATATTTTCCTTGTATATGTATACTTTTTGTTTAATAACCAATCGGAACTAACTCGTAGTTTTTAGTAAGGAAAAAAAAAATGCAACGAAAACTACGCTAATTGAAAATTATTTTCACATAACTTTCTTGGTATACCCGTCGTCTTATATTTACTAAACGAAAATAGACACTTTCTTTCTGTGAATGTCTAAGATGAGAGATCTCTATCTAACAAACTTTCACTCCGTACCTTTTCTAAATCATGATTTTGCCTTGTCCGTTTTAAAAACATTTCACATTGTATACGAAGACAACGAATTCGGAATTTCAATAATGAACAGTTGTCTCGGTCAAATTGCTAGGCTTATACACTGTGACCTTAATATGATCATTTTGAATACACACATAAAATCGCCGGACTACTTCAACTGATCAGATAAGAAGCTTGTTTTGTATCAAATAAATTTCTGATATCGTAATTCACGCTTAATTTGAAAGCCATGAATGTATTAGATCGTAATATCGTCTAACCATAAAGTAGGTAGAGCTGAAGTGAAATCGGTCAATATTATATTGAAAAGATACTTTATAATGTCATACGAATAGGCAATTTCTTCAAATAATATTTTCAGTTCCCTACCTAAATGCCTCGAAGTATTACTCTGACATCAATCAAAATACGACTTCCACTTTATATATTAAAATCAATTCTAGAGTCTTCGAATTATCGAAATAAATGCCAGCGTATTCGCTAAGCTTCAGGACAATTAAAAATCATTCTAGTACAGTTTAGATCAACCTATATCGTTTGAACAGATTTTCACATCATTTTAGATCCTTTTAGGACTATTTTACATCATTTTAGATTGGTTTAAAGCATGTTAAGGACAATTTAGATGAGTCTGCATCATTTTGGAACATTGTCACATCATTCCAGATCCTTAGACCCGTTTACATCATTTTTGATCATTTTAGGACATTTTATAATCATTCCAAATTGTTTTAAGACAATTTAGATCGGTTTACATAATTTTCACATAATTCCGAATCCTTTGAGGACTAATTTAAAACATCATAGATCGATTTG
Source organism: Diorhabda sublineata (assembly GCF_026230105.1). NCBI lineage: Eukaryota > Metazoa > Arthropoda > Insecta > Coleoptera > Chrysomelidae > Diorhabda > Diorhabda sublineata. Next base: position 9,265,230 of record NC_079479.1, read on the forward strand.
GGACATGTTGAAATCATTCTAGATTGATTTAAGACAGTTTAAGTCGGTATATATCATTTTAGAACATTTTCACACCATTTTAGGTTTTTAAAGACATTTTAATATCATTTTAGATTCTCTAAGTAAAATTAAGTCGGTAAACATCATTTATAACATTTTAACATCATTCCTCTAGGATCATTTTATATCATAGATCATTTTGGGTTATCTTGAAATCATTCTAGATTCTCTCGGGATAATTTAGGTCGTTTAAGGATGTTTTAAAATAATTCTAAATTGCTTTAAGATAATTTAGGTCGGTATATATCATTTTGAGACATATTCATATTATTCCAAATATTTTTCTGGCAGTTTTACATCATTTTAGATCGTGTTAGGACATTTTAAAAGCATTCTAGATTGTCTTAGGATAATTTAAGGAAATATATATCATTTTAGAATATTTTCACATTATTCTAGGTCATTTTAGGACTAGTATAGATCGTTTTAGGATACTTTACAATCTTTTTATATTGTTCCAGGATAATTTAGGTCAGTATATATCACTTTAGAACATTCCAGATCATTTTAGGTCGTTTTAGAACTTTTTTTGGATCATTTTAGTCTCTTTTAGAACGATTTAGGTCGGTATATATTATTTTAGAACATTTTCACATCATTGCAGGTCATTTCAGGACCTTTCTAGATTGTTTTAGATCCTATCCTTATTTCAAAGAATGGCCAAATCGAGGCCACAAAGTCAGCCTAAAACATACAGTTGAAACTACTGAAAGTGTATTGAAAATGATGTATGTGATACAAGATTTCAAATTTATCATGATAAATGTGGAACCGTTTTACTAGCTAATGAATTGAACAGATTCAACAATAAGTATAAGTTATGAAATACCCACGAGTTTACAATTTAAAATGCGCAAGTGGAATCATTTTCATAATCACGAATTGACATTCACTGGAAACCGTAGAGTCATGTTGTTAATATAAAACCTTGACATTAACAAAAATCGACGTCTTTCTTATAATATCTTCTTATAATTTATATAAATGTATACTCACACAAAATCTTTCATTTAAAATGAAGCTATAGGGCTATTTGTGCAAATAAATTGTCCAGAATTGACCATAATATTGGAATTTTAGATATCTGTGTTAAAACAGTGCGATATAGTCTTTAAACTTTTCCAAAGTGTCGAATCAAAAAAAGGAGTATTTTCCAAAATCTACGAGTCACTCATCACTTCTATAGAAAACAAAACGTTACCCCTGGATGCTTTTGAAGAAGCTGGTAAAGAAAGAGAATGCTCAGAAGAATACAAGGACGTGATCATTTTAGGGTTAATAGCTTCTTCACCATATGCGAGAGATAACAACATCAAACTTATTGTACCCACTTGATCTTGCGGATGATCTACAAGAAGAACGAGCTCTTTTAAAACATTCTTGACAATGAGTTTAGTGTAATTTAACTTATTTATTATGGAAAAGGATTTAAAAGAAGCAGAAATGGAGACTCATGCGCATCCCAAATTACTGAAGCAATAACCTTCCCAGCTGACTGTTGTGTCTTTGGACGCTTCTGACTTGGTTCACCGGCTGCAGTCCACTTGGATGAAGATTGTTTTGATTCCGGAGTGAACTGATTGATCCATGTTTCATCTATTGTCACATATGGATGCAAAAAATCTGTAAACATGACCAAAAACTCGACAACTACTTTGTTAAAAGCTTTTTCATGGTCAAATGTTCAAGCATAATTGTGCCTTCTAATATCGTTATAGCATCAGCTATCTCACTCAATTTCAAATTATGATTAGATATAACCAATTTGTGGATTATTTTGATGTTTTCTGGAGTAACTACCTCAATTGGACGACCAGAACTTTTACCATCATCGGTGTTTGTACGACTACGTGTAAAGCAGCTTGTACAGTATTTTTTTTCCTCAAAAAGCAAAGATAAATTAACACACGAAAATAACAAAAGCAGCTTCACTTAAATGGCTGTCACTTTTTTTGACAAATCGAAATGTGATGAAATTTGACACATAGTATTTTGAAAGTTGGTACTTCATAAACGTCATATGGAATATGTCAATTGCAGCGCCATCCGTGTGTCAGTCACACGACTTATTTAGTGATGTATTAAATTCAATCATCTTCGAAGATCTGTAAATGGCTATTCAGTTCCTAGTTGGTTATCTACCTCTGATCCAGTATTTAAAAAACAAAAACAAGTGAAGTAGCACGACATTAAGCTCCTAGGGGAAACCCAGATATACGTTAGTAGAACAAAAATCAACAACAAGGCCCGGAAGAGGGATACGAATGTTTGTTTTTATCGGATCTATATCAAGAGGTGGTGGCAGTCCTTTACAATGATTAGTGAGTGCATAAGTCTTCAGTCGACCATCAGTCACATCTTGAAGATAACAGTAATGGGCTGATGGATAGTGCTTCTCCGATCTCACTCAATGTTAAAGAAGACCTTCTGCCTACTTAAGAAACCTCAATTGAAGCTGAGTAAAACAATAAAAAGAAAATGAGCGGGGCTGCATGTATATTTATTGTTACGTTTATTTGTAAACTGGAATTTCTGGAATCAACACTCACAATTACACTCTCTGATATGATCGTTTCGATAACCAAGTTATCGTCTTCAGAGACTGAACGTAAATTGAGTCTCTGAAGACGATAATTTGATTATCGAAACGTCTATTCCGCAGATTGTTCATTACAGAAACAAGGAAGAAACTATAAACTTGTTTCTTAGTGTTGTTAAAGTCGTAGTTGATCTATGTGAGTTTTTGTACCAAATTTTTGTCAAAACTCTTTTATCCTTATAAAAAAATGATTCATGAAATATTTTGTTTAGATATGGTGAATGAAATTAACAGATTATTTAGTATTAAATGATTTGTTGATATGAAAATTGAAGCAGGCAACTTTAATTGGATTTTTTTAATTATATTTTTATTTATGGTCATCAATGAAGTATACCAGCGACAACGGATTAGACTTTATAATTTATTATAAATCAATTTCGTAGAAAGTTTTTCTTAATTACAGCCGAAAACTTATATCGATTGAATTAATAACGAATTTCTAATTCATTTAATTACTCTGGCCGTTAAGATTTTTGTAACAAGCGAAACCTATTTTTAAAATGGAAATACTCGTGCAATAATAGAAAAAATATTTATTAAGCCCTAACACGTACCACTTTTCTATAGCTTCATTATAACTGTTTACATTAGCAGGTAGGTGATTTTACGTTAAATTTTATGGTCGAAAAAACACTTGAACTATATTATTCAGAATAATAAACATAAAAATTAGTATTTTGTTGAGTTTCATGGTAAGTGGTTCTCTGTTCATAGTGCAAAATGTGATTATAAAGACGAAAATATCGAGTCAAACGCACCGCTGTTGCAAAACTTCTCCTCCCAAATTTTGCTATATTAGTGGAGAATTTATGGTGGAATAGCAAGCCAGGGCCTTTTCCAAAAATGTGAAAAAATCCTATTTCAATTTTTTTTGTACTTTAATTGGAGACCAAGAAAAGCAGTGGGCCCACCACGCGTGCTGGGTTAGTTGTAGTGAGTCATTGATGCAGTGGATGAATGGAAAGAAAAAAATCATACCGTTCGCAATTTCATAGGTACCAACCATTTTGAAGACTGATAACAAATACTGAAGGTTAATCTAAGAAAGGAAACCACAAGATCGAGTATCCAAATTTGCTATACGACCTGTTCTGTACCGATTGCGACTTTAGATTAGCAACATATTGTTCTAGAAGATACTGGAGACAAGGTATAATCATGAAGCTCCGAAGAACCCTATTTTTACTCCAAGAACCAGATCCGGCGATCTATATTTGATGGTTCAAGGTAAGTTGAATGATTTAGCACGTGATTTGGGGTTATCAAAGCAACAGTATGAATTTCTTGCTTCCCATCTTAAGGAATGGAACCCGTTAGCCAAATAGTAAAAAATTAAGTCTTTTAGAAAAAGAAATGTTACATTTTCTGCATACTACAGTTTAGAAAATTCGTTGTGTGTTTGTACGGATATTGATGGTCTATGGCGACTATTTATTGACTCGTCTAAATACAGTTTAAAAGCAGTGCTATCACACAAAGGAAATTTAAAACCGTCTTTACCAGTTGCTCAATCTGGGAAGATGGGGACATGAAGGTGATTCGAATTTTAATGGGACCTCAAGGAAGGTTTACGGAACATTGTTGTTTTCTTTGTCTATGGGAGAGTCGGGCAGTAGATCAACGCTATGTAAAAAAACATTGGCAAGCAAGAAGTTAGTTTCAAACGGGATTTGAAAATGTTAAGTTTATACTCCAAAAAATGTCCTTTTGCCCCCACTTCACAATAAACTTGGATTTGTAAAGGTTATGGATAAAGAGGGTGATGGATCCAAATATCTTTCCCCATGACAAATTGAAGGAAGGTATTTTTATTGGTCTACAAATAAGAAAATTGCGGGACGATGACAATTTTGCAAAAAAGTTCACGAACATAGAGCATTGAAGCCATTTGTTAGTGTTGTGAGGGGATTTTTGGGCAACAATATGGATCCGAACAACCAACAGTTATCTGATGAACTTTTAGACGCCTACAAATCCCTTGGTGCTCGAGTGTAATTGGAAATTAATTTTCTCCATTCGCATTTGACATTTTTTGGGTGATAGGTTCCACCAAGATATTAGAAAAATGGAAATTCGGTATCAAGGACGATGAGATTCGACCATGATGGGTAATTACTGTTGGTTTTTAAAAAGAGAAAGTGCAACCTCTCATAAAAAGACATAATTAATATTTAAAGTGATTTTTTTTGAAATTTTTGTTTTTTAATAAATGTGAGGCATGTTTATTATTATCGTCAATATATACGATTTGAAAAACGTGAAATTTTTTTATAAATATTAAATATTTCATCAATGAATATGGTTCTTTAAAATGTAACATAAAATCCTTACGTATTATAATTTTTTTCATATTTTCGTAATTGTATAATTATAATTTGTATTCAATTTGGAGTTTTGGACAGCCACAATGAGATTCATAGATCAAGCGTAGAAGTCAACAAGAAACGTGTAATATCTTTAATAATTTATATCCTAATCGAAATACCATAATAAAATCTACTGTCAGTAAATTAGTAGAAGAGTTTAACGAAACTGGCTCTGTCGAAGAATTATCCAAATCAGGACGCAGAAAAACTGCATCAACTAAAAATAAATCTTTGGATGTTACTACAAAATTTTTTTTTGTCGACCAGTGTTATTAATACCTATAATTTTAGTATTTTCAAGAATCATTAAACTTTTTATTAATGAAGATTATAACTAGATCATTCCTAAATAGGGAGAAATCTGTCTCTTAAGACAGGAAATTTTCTTCACATTTCTCAACCTTATATATATTTTATGTAAGAAATTTAAAATTCATTGGAAAGTAACTCGTGGGTAAATATTATATTGTTGAAGAGGTCTCACAAATATGTGAAGTAATTGATATAAATTGTAACAGTGAGAATAAAAACAGTTCACAATACATTATTGTAACGAAAATTAATCGACCTCATTTTTGAATGTTGAGAACTTACATTAATAGGTAGATCCAATTTTTAATGATCTATAAACTATAAACTAAAGTCTTCGTTGATTAATCTTTCACATCATTTAAACTTTAATAATTCAATAATTATTCTAATTCAAGTTTCAAATAGATATCAAAATTGAAAATATTTTGTTAGGAATATTAATAGGTTCTAGATAAACTCGTATTATAGAGAGTGTCTCATAAATAGTACCTTTTGTTTATTAAATAATACAAAAATCGCATCCCAACGTTCAGAAATTCTTCGAGATGTTGGTAAAATCATTTTTTGGACTTGAATGCACAATGAAGTAGAAGAAGAAACTTTATTTCTTAGATCATTGACAAAGGACAATGTTTTATACAAGAATTGGCGAGTTTCCTATTATAATTAATATCTTTGGCAGCTTTTATTGTCTTTTTCTATGGACAAGGGTTTATTCTGCTTATTTGAAATACGTCTCATGGGAAAAGACTTGGATGTCAGAATAGTAAGTGTTTTTATGAATCTAGAAAGTCCACATAGCCAGAGATCATATTCCAGTTGGTGAGACATGAATTAAAGACAGTACAGTTGGTGGATTCTGAATTATACGATGACACGACGTAGCATAAAGTACTAGAACTGATCTTGGTCTATTCCGGGTAACTTTCGCTTGATAGCTAAAGTATCAGAATAATTCAAAGCTTCAAAACAAGAATTTTATCTCGAATCGACCTCTCTTTGCGACAGGTTGTAGTGATTTTTCATATTAGGGTTGTTTTGGTTAGGCAACGAGCTGTTTACACACTTAACGTCTTCAGAGACTGAAGGTGAACTTGGTTATCGAAACGCTCTTCACACAGTGTAAATGTGAGTGTGGTGTAGTGGTAGTGAAAAAAGTGTGTTCTAGAAATTTCAACTTACAAGGAATTGCTAGCTAAAAACCGTTGGTAAATGGACTATTATCTCACGATTATGATAATATTTCAGTGTGAATGAATTATAATAATTGTCATTATATCCACAAATTTTTGGAACGTGATTTTGTTTGAAAAAGAAGACATCAATGATCGCATATAAACGAAACTTTTTATGCATTTCTGATGTACGAGTTAAAAATATCTGTATATATGGCAATATACTTATAGTAAAATCATGAAAATTTCTACGTTTAGGTTTTCGGATACGATCTTTTTAACTAAAATATTTTCAAAGATGTACCGGTTCAACTGAAAATCGACTGTAGCTCTGTTATTTTAAATAAAACACCCTAGATATTAATACATTTTTGAATTCTTCATAAAATTTTAGTATACTTTTGTCTGAAAACTTTTTTCGAACAATGCATACTTTTTGAGTTATTAATTTTTTTGTAAAAAATTTGACCGTTGCAGACTGTTATAAATTATTTTTTTACCAGGATACCCTTAAAGATATGAATATGGTTTCTGTTCGGTTGCTTTAAGCAAGGTCAGACGTATTCGAATCTATGTTGAGAAATTTTTCATTTCATACAGGGTGTGCATAAAAAGTGTTCAAAGTTTAACTTCATAAATATTAAATTTCTTCATTTTCTTAAATAGATCCACCCGGATTTTTCATTTTGATGCATTCAGGGGTAAAAAATAAGGCAAATTCATATATACTTTCCTATACCTAAACCTCACCGTTATCCAGGTATTAAATGTTTTCTGTAAATTTTTAGAGATGTCAAGGTTTGTAAAAAAAATCAAATCAAATTGTATTTACTAATCCTATTCCAATTTTTAGTCGTTTACAAAAAACATTCAATATCTGGTTAACGGTAAAATTTAGGTTTAGGAAAGTATACATGAAAGCGCCTTATTTTTTACCCCAAAATGCATCAAAATAGAAAAAACCGGGTGGTTTATTTAAAAAAATAAAGAAATTTGATATTTATGGAGTTAAACTTTAAACACTTTTTATACACACTCTGTATAAAATAATAAATTTTTTAGCATAGATTCGAAAACATCTGACCTTGTTTAAAGCAACCGATTAGAAACCATTTTCATATCTTTAGGGGTATCCCCGTAAAAAATAACTTATAGGGGTCTGCAAAGGGTCAAATTTTTTACAAATAAATTAATAACTCAAAAAGTATGCATTGTTCGAAAAAAGTTTTCAGACAAAAGTATACTAAAATTTTACGTAGAATTAAAAAATGTATTAATATATAGGGTGTTTTATTTAAAATAACAAAGTTACAGTCAACTTCCGGTAGAACCGGAAATCGACCATCTTTGAAAATATTTTAGTTAGAAAGATCGTATCCGAAAACCTAAACGTAGAAATTTTCATGATTTTAGTATAAGTATTTTGCTATATACAGATAGTTTTAACTCGTCGTGGGACACCCTATATATACAAAGGATATTCAAGGAAATCAAGTGAAAGGTATATCTGTATAATGTTTATTGGTTGCCGTGGCTTACGTATAAGGATACCAACAACATTACTGTTTATATAAGATGCAGATATTCGACTTATATAGGTGTGACTAATTTTCAGGAAATGATATTTGATAACAACTTGTATTTAATAGTCACTTGTTTTAGTTTTATTCAATTTTTCATAACATCTCGAATTATATTCTCTCATTATTTTATTTATTTAGTCATTGTTAAAAAGCGAAATTACATACGATCAATTTTAATGAAATACGTTTCTAAATTCATGCCATAAAATTCAGAAGATAATTGCGTTTTTTTTTGAGATGAAGTTTTATGATATAAAATTATAACTTAAAATCCTTAAATATATTTTTTATCCCCTTAACTTCCCTGGCAGGAGACGTGATTGTTGCAGCCCTCAACTGAATTCCCAATTGTTGTAAATGAGTTTAATTTGTTTGTTTGTGATGTACCGGTTGAGTCTTTCGGGTGTTGTTGAAACTCCAACTTGCAGTTCAAAACTTGGAAAAAAAAAAATGAGGAAAGAAACGAGAACACAGATGGTAATTATTAAAGGAACGAGTAGGTAGAACAGATTTGAATAAAAAGGAGCTTATACTCTAGCATATGAAAAACCTAATTTTATATTTTTTAAAATATAACCAAACAGGAATTTGTTTTATTCTATTCGTTCTGTTTCCCAAATAAATAGAAAATAGGAATTTAAATGAAAACTATCATACAAAATTTGTTTAAAACAAAAGGAAATCCATAAAGATAACTAGAATTTTATTGAGAAATATAAAAAAAACAAATGAAGCTAATATAAGGAATAAATTTACTTCGATTTAAAGTCTAGATACGTAGAGAACGATTTAGAATACATTCCGAGGTTTTATTGAATTTTTCGAATGAAGCGGGAGGTCGATAACATATTAATTTGTTCAGAAACTCGAATGTTAGAATATATAAATTAGAAGTGACTACTGTACCACAATACGTGAACATAGAAATATTCAAAATGTCTTAAGAAAAACGTTTCAAACCGATTTGTATGTAACAAATTGAGTGGAAACATTGAAGATACAAAATGTAATACGATTCCTAATAAATGTTGAAATTTACCACCTCTACCTTGTTTTTTTAATTACAAAGTTTTGTAAAAGTACACTCGGAAAAGTACTTTTTTACTTAGAGATTTTTCTCAACGTGTTGAGTCGAAATGCGACTAAGTCTACATTATTTACAAATGAGGTACATTTTTCAAAAGAATTAATCATACATTTTCTCAATAATCACGTATGGGCAGACGAGAATCCCCATGAGATTATAGATCACCATTTCCGAAAGGTTTTTCCAGTAAGTCGATAAATATTGCAGGAAATAACTTAATTCATCTTATTCATCCATTAAATGGATGACATCGCACTCATTATCAGATAAAACGTACAGGAGGATGCTCTAACATTGACCTCCTCGATCTCCAGAGTTAAATCCTTGCGATTTCTGTTTATGGAGTTAACTCAAATAATCAGTTTACACGACAATCATAGTTGATATCAACGATTTGAAGAATCGTATTCAAATAGCGTCTGACACAAGTTATTTCATTAAACTTCATTTTGGAAAAAAAGTTTTTTTATGAAGTAGAAGTAAGGGTTGATTATTTCACCCCCTTATAAGGAATATTGAATTTATACCCGTGATTAGTCTTTTGCGAATGCATGAAAATTAATTTACTGAAATTTTAGGAAAAAAATATTTGGAAAGCACTTAAACAAAAATACTGTACTTAAGATTCAAGGTTATAGTTTAACACCAATTATTGAAGGTGTGGTCGTTAATCGTCTAGTTATAATTGATATTGGGAGTCTAATAATCTGCCATTTACTTGAATAATAATATTCTGTCAAGGACTTTTTTACCTTATTATTTTTTACTCGACTCATTTTAGTATATTAACGCTTATTTTCAATAAGCATGAATAGTTTTTGATGAAAGAGATCTAGTATTAATTTTGAATCAAATTATTACATAATTTTCGGTCTCATCACTACTCGAAATGTTTTGAAATGCAATACCGTGGAGTCGATCCTCTCCGTTATAGTGGAATTCTAAAATTTGATAAAATCGCGGCTCCTTTACTTTCTAGAATTCTATAAATATCTTTTCTGATATAAATTCGAGATTATTTAGCAGAGTTAGTTAGTATTAGTTAATAATTATAAGTTAGTTAAGTCGGGAATGTCCATTGTCATGGCCACCACGTTCAAAGTGCAAAGTTATCACTTCGAATATTTATTATTATAGTTTCCGTTTTGTTTGGTGTAAACTATCAGTCAAATTTTTTGCTAATAGATGTTATTGTGTGAATTATACCTCTGGTATAATACTTTCAACACATTTGTGACGAATAGTAGGACGAATAGTAGCCCTCGCCCAGTTGGATAGAAAAATTAGCTGTTTGCAGATAATCACACAAGAAACTGGTATTCGTATTTATATTGGTGTAGAATCAAACAAGTTCATGCAAGATTGCAATCAGTAAGATTGTTGCACAGGGAACGCCGAGCACGGCTCAATATTTTACAATGCAAAAAAATGCACAATCACTTGCCAATTGAAATCAAATCGATATAATCTTTTCCCGCATTCCGCAATAATTTGAGAACATAGTGCCTTCTACTTAATTTTATTATATTTGTATCTTTATTTAGTTATTTTTTTGTTTGTTTTGTAGTTTTTACAGGCTTTTGTTCACAAAATGTAACAATTTTTTGATAATAAAGCATTTCTCTCATATACACCACAAATCGTATTAATTTGGACATCTGAACAAGCGCTGCGGACGGGATGGCGGCCGGCGCGGCAACGGTAAGTTTCGACGCGTTGTACTGAATACGGAATATGCAAGTTTTTACAAGTCGCCGATTAAATAAATTTTCATGTATGTATTGTGGACCCTCATTTTTGTCACGCTCAACGTAGACCCCCGTAGAATCTCTTGTGGAACCTTAGTGGTCCACGGTTCCAGATTGAAGATCAAATATTGTTGATAAAATGTTTGTTGTTGGTATTAAACTTAGTTTTCTTAGGCGTTTTTGGGCAGTAAATTAACATACCGAACTTTATTGTTTCTCTTGGTGAAGTACTACGTAGATTAAGGGCTATTGTGACTCCAAGAATCGAGTTGGTACTCAAAAAAATTTTTTTCTTAGGCATCACAGTGATATATTATCATTTATTAAGTGATATTTCATACTCGTACTTGTACAGATTCGATTATATTAAAAGAAAATGATTCTCAATTGTCTAACCACCTGTCTCGGATGATGGAAACTAATATAACTAATCGTAATAGTTTGTAATAATTATTCTATGTTGGCTGACATAAATATATTCAATTATCTCTACGACTGACATCATCATCTCGTCATATAAAGAAGTGAAATCTCATTTACTATTGGGGTCAAATCGATGAATGCAATCGTGTAAATTATGTTTGTACATTGAATAAATAGGAATATTTCTAATTTGCCACCACTAAATTATTTTAATAATACTGAAAAAGCAAAATTTGGATCGGCAAGTAGTTATCTAAACATACACTACATCGAAACAAATAGGTCTGTATTGCACTAAATCAATTGAATTGGGGACATGAACTAAAACGCAGTGTTTTTCAAAAAAACTGCTTAAAGACATGAAGGTTGCTACAGAATGATTGTCTTAGTTTGTCATGCCGTTTCACCCACCATATCAAAGTGAGCTATTGCTCAATTTGAAATAAATCGGATCGTTTATGAAATGAAAGTTATGTATACGAAGGTTTCTACTTAAGTTTTGAGATATGACAATACTGATGTCAATATATCAAATCTGACATTGTCATCATAAAGTTTGACATTTTTAATGGTGAACGTACTCAGAACGTGTTGCTTAAGTTGTTTTTCTACGTCCATGTCTGTAAACGTCAAAACTCGCACTGTCAAAATTCCTTGTAAATGACATTTAGCAATAAACATACACGTGCGCTTTGAGAAGAAAACTTAAACTTCTTGGTTAGGTTAAATTTTTATTTACGTAATACTTTATTTGGTCTATTTACATAAATTTAGTCAATTAAAAAACATAAAAACTTTTAGCATTAGTGTGATATATTTAGGATTGAAAGAGTGATGCCCTTAAATGTAGGCAGCACATTATGCAATTTCTTGAAAATAGGACACGTTTTCATAAGTAGCTGCGCGGTTTCGTGCATAAAATTTTTCATTTCCTGCGTTTCCTGGGTTACTTACAACTCTTATTACGTAATATACTATTATAGATACTTGAAACCATGATGTAAAGATTACAAGGTGTGCTTTTGCGCAGCCGAATAGCCACAGCCAATGAAAGGCCTTTCCCACTATCGGCCATATTGCTCTTGTAGCCAATCAATTCAATGCGGGAATTTGAATATTTTCGTTTTAACAAGAAGAATTATTTTTACAATTTATTAATAAAACAAATTGTGAAAGTTTAATTAACATATTATTTTATAGTGATACAACATTTCTGCTAACTTTTTTTACACTCACGTTGATTTTTTTCTTGGAAAATAAATTCTCAATTTGCACTGCATCTTTGGATAACATAGATATTTGTATCTCAACTAACAATCAAGTGCTCGGGTTTTTACACGTAACAACTTTTTTAAAATGATTCGAGCATATTCTCGATATTTAAACAATAAATATTTGATCAATGTTAAATGAATCACCAAAAAAATTAGGATAAACTCGTAAACAAACATTTACCGCGTTGGAGGTTGAAGTTTCAGTTAAGTAATTTAATATCTTTTGTAGGAAATCTATGGAAATTAATATCTTTACCTCTACAATTCGTATTGTTATTTATGCATTTTAATTTCAATAACTACTCTAAACACTCAATGTAAATAAATGTAAAGAAATAGTATTTCTTTAGTTTTAATATGGTTTTTTTTTATCTGTGGGTTATGATGTCTATGATCGATCTGTCACACGAATGTCTCTTGTCACCAGTGTCAATTTTGATTGATTAGCATAAGATAATAGAGGTTAATTAATTTAGGTCAAGAAATATTGCTTATTTAAGAAAGGGTTGAAGAAATAAACATTAAATGTCGTTTTATAAAATGATTTTCAAATTAATTGAAATAAACACATGTGTTGCTCTAAAAAACAAAGATTTTGTTTTTATGACAAATGCACTAATTGATATTAATAAACTGTTTTTTATCACATAACTAAATCTCACCTAAAATACAAAGAAACAACATTCAATGTTTCTTTCTCAAATAAGCAATATTTCTTGACCTACATTAATTAACCTCTATTATCTTATTCTAATCAATCAAAATTGACATTGGTGACAGCGACATTTGTGACATCCATGACAGATATATCATAGACATCTTAACCCACAGATAAATTAAGTAAACCATATTAAAACTAAAGAAATATCATTTCTTTACATAAATATTAATGCAGCTGGTGACAGCCAATATGGCGGAAAGTGTGACTGCGCAGTAGAGGTCGTAAATTGGTCTTCGGTAAAAACACACCTTGTAGTCTTTATATCATGCTTGAAACATTAATCTTCGTACGATAATTTCCTGACTTTCGACGTGGATTAAACCAACTGTAGTATGCCCGATAAACTCGTTTCGAATTTCGGCGATAAAGTGATAGCTCTTCGCTACAGGATGAATTTCATGTAGGTAGTCAAAAATCAGCTATTTTCCCAGAAATCATCGATGCTGTACGTAAATTGATGTAGCAAATTCGTCGTGTGACATATCGTGAGATTGAGGCTTATTTGGGCAATAGTTTTACCCGGATACATCCAATATTGCACGACCAATAGTGAGAAGCACGTTTTTGCAATAATCAAAATGAAAAATTAGTCTTGGTATAAGAATAAAATTACCGGAAATTCATGTCTTCTTAAATCTACCATATCTTGTTATATGTATTTAATGGAATAAAATATAAAAATAAAAGAATGGTATGTCGACCAAGGCTGCATTCTGTTATAGAATAACTGTATATGTAACGTTTTTTCACAATTTTCTATTACTCTTAATAGTATTTCAGAAAAACTTGTTGTATTTGATTCCAAAGTGATTAAATAAAGAAACAATTATAAAGATCTCTTATTTCTCGTTCATTAAAAAAATTGTGGGGAAGGAATTCCTAATCCTGTTCACTACAAATAAAATTTATCATATAGGGTGTTTCAAAAAAAGGTGATGCCGTTTCTAGGATAGATAGAAAACTGGAAAATATTTGGCGTTTGCTCGGTATTCAAGATAAAGGGAGTTGAGGTTGTTTCATACTAAGGCCCCGAATTTTACACGGCAATAGCGTTATGCAGAGAAGTTTCCTAGAGGAAACTCACCAAGTAAAAATACATTTAGAGCCATTGAATGACGTTGTCGAGAAACTGGGGATGTGAGACCTAAAAAAATAAATTCTGGTAGGCCATCAACACAAGAACCATTAATAAAAAAGTATGATTTCAAATTGAGTATAAGGAATGTGGTAAGACAAACAAATGCGTCTTCTTCAATTACTTGGAGGATAATTAAAGTCCAAGAGCTCTTGCCTCTTGATATATCGGTTAGAGTGGACTTTTCTCAAACATTACAAGAAAGGACAGTCCTCCTCGATTCTACTTGATGATTCCTATGATACTAAATGGTAACCAGGACCTAATGATGGAGCTGGGAGGTGGCAATAAGAACTCAGTAATTAAACTACGCAACCCCATCGAGTTTAGGTACATTCGATTCGTCTTGACGATTCCTTTGATACTATACGGTAACCAGGACCTAATGGTGGAGCTGGAAGGTGGCAATAAGAGCTCCGTAATTAAACAACGCAACCCCATCGGGTTTGGGTACATTCGATTCGTCTTGGTGATTCCTTTGATACTATACGGTAACCAGGACCTAATGATGGAGCTGGAAGGTGCCATGGGTTATGAGGGTTTATGACCATTCCATCTCGCCTCAGGGTACTACTGTTGTACTGAAGCTCTTATCCGTCTACAACGAACCTCAGAGGGGGTTGAACAACATGAAAACAAAAGAAGCTACTACACAAAGAAAACGATGTCCTTTGAAGGATTACAATAACTGCACCTTCATCTTTTCTGCTGTAAATTACTTGTTGGTGCAGTAGCTACCTGTAATGGATCTTTGGCCAAAATGGCGAAATCTCTCGAAATGCGTTGATTCTCCATACGTTGATTCATATATGGTTCAACTGGTTCAAAAGCAAGTCTTTTGAGGGAATCTGCACGTGCGTGAACTGAGAATTCCTCACAATCTGAGTTCCATTTAAATACTACAAATGCATTTACACATGATATGTCGAGCATTCTAAAAAATACCTCATGGGCCATCTCCTGCTCTTCCTTTTTGTTGTTTTATCGTGGCAAAGTTTGTCCAAAACATCTACACCACCTTTTGTTGAGTTATAAAACTCAATTAACTCCGGTTTTCCAGAAGCAGAACCTTTTTTTTAGGTTTTGGTGCATGAGCAAGAATCATTTTGTTATCTTGGTACAGGTATTTGGTAGAATCCTGTGGAGCAGCAGATAATAATGAAGGCGGTACCTGTGGTACCAACGATTGTCAGTTTTTTTTTCTATTAGTTCCTGTTATTGTTGAGGTTAGTTTTAGAACATATTCAGCAGGAATTGGCGGATCCGACCCAACGCCTACTGTAGACGTGAAAACTAGCTTCACTTAGTGAAATATTACTTACCAGAACAGTTATTTAGTTCCGAGCATCCCTCGAGGCCGACTGATAGGGTTCCTTGGGTTCTCGTACTACGAATAGTTGGCGGGGAACGATATACTCAATATGAAAGGTATTGGGTCGGATGTGACCCCAACCTTACAATTAATGGTTTCACGATGGTCAGACTCTGATCGCGTATTTTTATTTACCTGGAGAGGTTAGTTTAAAAACAACCTGTATATGCAATTATGGAGATGAGTTTAGCGTTATTCAGCTTGCTTCTAATTACAATTAGAAACTTCTCAATTCGAATAAATTCATTTATTTTATCCGGTATTGTCACATTTCCTCTTTAAAACGTTATCTTGAAATCGTTGAAATCTGCAACGGTATTTTGGAATTATAAATTCTCAATGAAACAAATTCTAGTGCCGTTCACCGGATTCGATGAATCCGTCAGCCTAGTCGGTACAAGTGAATAAACAAAACGGATACAAACAGCAGGATGTGGGTCACTTGTTTCGAAGACGAACTTTATGTTCAACGTGTGGTTCATCCGAGCTTCGAAAGTGACTGACTAGACATATTTAATAAGAATGTGGGCTTTAGTACGTTATCACGTAATTTTTTCTCTGGTTAACTTACATTTTTTTGTTAAATGAGGTAAATTAACGTGTTCGTAATACGGCAAGGACAAATTTCTAAAATTTTTACATTAAATATATGTAAACCGGATTTTAACGCGAATTAACATGCTATTTAATCAATCAAAATCTAATTAAAGAATTGTAGGAATAGTTTTTTATTTTCTCACATTTTTTTTCTATTTCCAACACGTCCTGGACAGGATAATTTGAACAGTACGTGTGTGGTCTATTCTTTCAATAGATCTTTTTAAAAATAATCATAATACAAATAGAATTACTGTTCAAGGAATTAATCTCCTATCCAAATTAAAATATCAGCTAATAAGTATGTGATTACATACAATTCGATCGCGAAGTCTATATATGGAAAATATAAATACATGCTTGCATGGAAATGATTCAGTTTCAAAACTAAGTTCATCATTTTTGATAATTAAACATTAACAAATTTCAATATTGTTGTTTATTGTAAAATATTTCCAACTCACTTTCAGTCTCTGATGAAGATAACACGGTTTTCGAAACGCTCGTCAAACAGTGTAATTTCAAGTTTTTAAAGGTCACGAAAATCATGAAAAAGTAATGGTTAAAATATTTTAGGACAACTTCTTCATTGATTTCGAGGAATCGAATGCTCCAATACATAATGCTTCGATTTCCAAGTTTCCTTCTATAAGAATGTGGCTTCACAGATATGTAGTCATGATATGGATTCGTTTGACTATTTTTTGCTTCCAAAGCTAAAGATATTAGAGTTGTGGTGTACTAACATTTTGTCTCTAAAGATGCATCATATTATCAAAGATTCTTCGAGAAGTTTGAACTGTAATTTATATTATGTATTTCGAGAATTAGTTTTACCAACCACTGGATGATATACACGGCCTTTTCTATCTTTATGTACTGTACACAAATTTTGCCCATTTATTTTATCAAGTTTTGCTTTTCTCCATTTTGGGACTCTTCTTCTAAATCTAGTACCAACTACGTCATCCCATGCTGTTACAGGTATTCTTCTTTTTTTTATTTTCGCCTGTATCTGTATACAAGTGTGTACGATAAATAATAGTTCAAAAACTTTCAGTATGGCGCTGGTGTACATAAAGTTTATGGTAGGATTGTAAATGAATTAAATTACGTCGAATTGCAATAATTTTTTACTCAAGTATTTCATTATTGAAAATTCGTTAGGTTGTACAAAATAGTATATAGTCCAGTGAGTTTCGTGCTTCGATTTCTGCAAATAACTCGGAATCTATGCCGAATTTCAAAAAAAGTGAAGGGATCAAAAATGTAGTTCAAAAATTTTCCTACAAAAAAGGTTTTATGTGATTTTTTCCTAATCTCAAAATTACTCTTACAAAAAGCGAATTTCGTGTTATTGGATTTTTTTCACAGTGCATTTTTGGGGGAAACCCAAAAAATTGAAATTTAGAGGTATATTTCTGAAAAAAAATACCGAGCAGGAAATTACCTTCAAACAATCTCAAATATGATTTTTCCTAACCTAAAAAAAATGCCAGAAATCTTATTTTAAAATCTTGATTGTTGTAAGTACTCTAAACTTAAGTATCGGATAGGGATAATCTTTAAAAACGCTATTTTTGTGATAACTTTATTTGAACATTTATCAAAAATAGAGAAAATAAAATAACCTGAGAAAATCGCAAAAAGATTTAAGAAAAAAATGTCGTTTTGGAGCTCTTGGCGAGTTTTCAAATTTTTGATGGGAAATCGAAGGTTTTACGAACTTAACCTAACCTAACCTAACCATGAAAAAATCTAACATTAATGAAAGGTATAATTGGTCTCATCGTAATCGTCTAATTGACGACCTCAAGCAAGGGTTTGCTGCTGGGTGTAGCAGAATCAAAGACACATGTGTTTTAAATTCTCCCAGGCAACCAGCAAAAAACAATCCCGTTCGTGTTGATTTCCAATTTCCAAAAGTCTGAGTTTTTTGCAGATGCAGTTGAAAAGTAGAGACTCTAACAAGTAAAATGCACTTTCTTTCGTCCCGAAATGTTTAGGTTTGGAGGAGATACAGAAGTTTCTTCTTCAGCTGGGGACGTAATTTTCCTCAGATTTCACATGGCGCTAAAACTTTTTAGTAAGATGCGATCCTGAAGTTTGAGTGCATTTTACAAAGAAATGACAGCTCTTAGGGAAAAATCACTAGGAACCATTTTTGTAGTTAATTTATTGAACTACATTTTTGATCCCTTCACTTTTTTCGAAATTCGGCATAGATTCCGAGTTATTTGCAAAATTCGGAATTTTGAAAATTCAAACAAAAATATATCGCTTAGCGGCCAAAATTTTGATGTTAACTTTTACTGTATCGATAAAGCACCCTGAGAACTAACTAAATCCAGAAAATCAGCGACATAACTAATTTTCGTGGGTCAGGAGCTGAGATCATTGGACTAATAGTAAATATAACCTAAGAAATTTACCCTGACGCTAATGTGGCGCCACTTTAATGTAACGCATTTCGAAGGACACTTTTCATATACACAGATCGTTCTTCTTCTTTCTACCTTCCACAGAATACAAGTTTATGTGGTACTTATTAACAGTTTTCACATTTAGTATGCTTGGTTACACAAAGTAAAGCAGGTGTTATTATTAAATATTTTGTTTATATAATACAAAACAAATTACGAGATTTTATGATTCAATTTAACGGTAGATACACT
Source organism: Diorhabda sublineata (assembly GCF_026230105.1). NCBI lineage: Eukaryota > Metazoa > Arthropoda > Insecta > Coleoptera > Chrysomelidae > Diorhabda > Diorhabda sublineata. Next base: position 9,284,360 of record NC_079479.1, read on the forward strand.
AGATGATTTTCTAATTTCATGCAGTGTTAGATGACCGGACTAATGAGTTCGTTTAGATTCTAGTAATTACACATTCAACGCACCAAATCAATTTGTACCGCTTAATTTGCGCGTGTGCGGATTTCGAACTACTTGTTTTTCTATTTCTTCAACTAACAGATCAGTGACATTCGATGCAGTTTTACTTCCGTGTTCTTCACGGTATTTTTTCGTTTCACAGATACAGTTCATTTCAAATTATGACTAACTTTGTTATTTTACTACAACTTTACATGAAATCGTTTATTTTATGAAACTGATAGAAATACTTTTAATTTCTGTGTCAGTTCGTCGTCGAAATCTACAACTTTACCATTAATTGTTGAAGATTCATCACAATCGCTGTGAAAACGCATGTCGGGTTCAAATTTTGGAATCATTGGGCACGTAGTAATATAAATTTTGCAATTGACGCGCCAATCTCTAGCTTACGTCACCAGCGCCGATCAAGCTTCGCCAAGCAAGCTGCAAAGGCATCCACACCACATTGTTAGTTTAGTTTTAAGTATCGCTTAGGAAAACTTACGGAAAAAATGGTGTGATGCAATTGCAAATGAATTGTTTGAAACCCTGAAACTTTTACTTAAATTTTATTTATATACTATGAATAATTTGATTTTTACTCTTAATACTTCGTACAGTGTGCCGATAACTCGCTTCGACTTTTGGTGATGAAGCACCGTCTTGTTGTGCTAGAACATAGTTGCTGTGGGTAAACTAATAGTGCAAGATCGTCATGTGACATACCGTAAGATTGAGGCATACTTTGGGCATTAGTTCCATTCGCATATATTCGATATTGCATCAACATTTGGCTGTCGAAAAAGATTTGTTCGTATTGGATACTTCATAATTTGATAGTGTTTCAAAAGATCGTAACAAGCGTCGAATCAGATATCTATGATATGAACCAGAAACTGAACAAAAATCGATTGTATGGGTCTTTCAAGACGAGCTTAATGCAACAAAGTTTGTTTTCTGAACGAGATTTTTCTTTGTTTGCATTCTTAGTTTGTACATGTCCTCTGAATTTCAATTAAAACTAAATGGTTGATTAATTTCAGATAAATACGCTTTCCCTTTGAAACCTTTTTACTGTAAATCATTTTAGAATATATTTACTGAATCATAAGTGTTGAAATAATCAATGATAATGAATTTGGTGAATGTATGAGAAAGTTAATGCATGTAATCATTGATTTGACCCTTATTTTTCCAACCACGAGAGTTAATCAAACATGACGCAAGAAAATAATTTTTAACATTCATTCAAAACAACTAAATATCATTGTGACTTGTATAGATTACATTTTTAGTGTTAACTTGCGTGCATAGAAATCGGTCCACTGGAAACTTTTGACTTTTTTTTAATTATTCATTTTGCAACAGAAATTTGCATATCATTCGTTTGTCATAATATCAATAGTGTTCAAGTGTGTTAGTTTATTACATACTTTTTGTAGCTCCCAAGTTATTGCTTTAATCGAAAATGGATTTGGTCAGCGAGTTGTTACTAGATAATTGAAAATTCGATCCTTCCATAGGCGACCTGGAACAAGCGGAAGGTGATTAACAACTCTTACGTTAAGAAATCTTCACCTTAATACCGTTCAAGTTGAACGACAGCTCAGGGAGATGCAAGGAGATAAGACAAAGACTAAAGAGTGGTCCAAAATTTACTGCAGCTCATCGACAACTCTGCCTGCGCTTTGCACAGGATCATCTGAATTAGACGTTGGAACAATAGAGATCTTAGATGAGACCAGAACATGCCTTTATGCTAATGACCAAAGAGCAAGATTTGTAGATTGCTGCTTTGAAGAGCGGAATGCTCTTCAATGGAGGTGGTTCCTGTATGATCTGCAGTGAAATTTCTACAGGAGCACGAAGCAAGGAAGAAGAGATTTAACGGCTGTTTTGGTACCTTACGTCGACTAAATTGAAGATGAACTTTATGCGTAACATTGAAAAGCCGCGCTCCACCAGAATCGTCCAGAAGTCGGTGTTATGGAGTGGCCAGCATTTATGAGATGAGCTAAAAAGAAGAATTCGAGCTAAACTTAATACCCCAAACTCGATTCCAGAGCTTCCAGTAGAAGAAGACATTAATATTCTACAAGAAAAAATAACTAATTTGATTAGATCTATGCCTAATCGTATGTGAGATGTTATTAAGTCAAGAAGAGGTTATAGCTATCATTAAAAACTTGAGTTTTAAGTTTTAAATTGTCAATAACCCTGTAGGGTTATTTAAGAATTAAACCGAAAAACTATATTTCGGTATTACATTGGGAATAAATACGTTAAATTGAAGTTCTTCACAAAACGAGTTTTGGAAATTATACACACAATTTAATTGTGGATGATTCGTCATTCAATGTGACCTTAAAGATCCTTTTCTTGCTGTGGCACAGTTGATTTATTAATCACTCTTCAGAAAGTTCAAGATGTGGGATGACTGTAGTTGCCAAATATTTCATACGGTTCCTTTGGAGTTTTGTTATCTCTCCCAAGTGAGAATGTAGATGGAGATTGTGTCCTCCACGTCTCCGAATGTCCCCAACTAGACCTCTTTTTTTACCATAAAGGGTTTAGTTTATCCTTTCCTACTTCAGAAAATCTGTCTACTATTTCATTTCACTCGACTCCAGTGAGGAACCCATTGGTAGGTAACTTTATTTTTTCTGCTTTTCTCATTTAAATTGTTTGGAGGTATTCTCAAATTAGCTTGGGTATTATGACATTGGAACGTAGAGCTGTTTGTCTTTGAGACAAATTACCAATTTCCTATTTACGATAATTGCTTAAAAAATAATATTAATTGTAGCCGGGGATTGTGAATTTTGGAAATATGGAACCGGCAATGTTTTCCACCACAAGCTGAAAGAAAATCTCTAAATATGGTTGATGTAGGATGCTTTAAACATGTCTTGTAGATCATTACATAGCACCAATCGAGTACCAAATTCCGAATGTACAAGGTAACCAGACCAGACATATCGAACACAAAGAGAATAATAGAAATTTCCGAAATGAAAATAGTGTGTAAGATCGCTGGAAAAACACTTTTTGACAGGTAGAGAAGCCAGGGCATTAGAAGAACAGGTAAGAGAGTGGAAGGAACACATACATCGAATGAATGACGACAGAATGGTCAAAATAGCTGGAGACAAGTCGCCCTTAGAGCTCCGAAGCGTTAGAAGATCCTCCAAAAGATTGAGCGATAACAGGTGGAAAACCAAGAATTTTGCTTACATTAAAGAAAGAAGAAGAGGAAGATCCCGCCAGCTGATTCGGAGCATATGTCCACATTTCAAAAGCTTCGAGCTTTTTAAGAGTTACATCCGTCAGTGTCCATGCTTCCACATCATACAAAAAAAGAGAAAACACTTAACATCAACGCGAAGCTGTGAATTTAGATCGTGACTACACAAGATGTTTTTTAGTCTAATGAATGCTGCTCTAACCTTCTCAATGAGACAATAAGGTCACTATCTGGATTTTACTGATGATCATCCACATAGTATTTTTGGTATTATGTCTGAAATTTCTCACCCATTTGATCTGATAACTTTTGTGAACCCTTCCATTGAGTCAGCTACAAGGACAAGTGTCATTGTCGTACCGGAAGTTGTTTACGATCACCTCATTTATTTTTATACCTTCTTCAACATCTTCACCAAATGCCTCTCGGGATATATGTCTCCAGTATAAATTGATAAGTAGTGATGACAATATACAGCCCTGTCTGACTCCTCTCCTAATTTCGATACCTCGAGAGAAGAAAGAAGAAGAAGAAGAACTAAATCTGCAACAGAAGGTGGACAGTTGTAAGATTTGTTTCGATGTAAAGCGAAAATTTGCAATGATAATTTCAATAGAAAATTTTCCGAAAGGGATTAGAACCCGAGACCCAGGGATCCGGAGGTTGACACCTTAGCCTGATCGGCTAACGAACGCAATTAGTGGAAAATACTAACAGTAATAAGTCAAAAAGGAAAGTTATAAACAAACAAATCAACAGGTGAAGTTATTATAAGCGTGTTAAAACAATCAAAATGAGGAAACTAATTTTAATTATTGTAGTATGTAATAATACTGTTCCTAGTACAAACAGAATTATGATTCAAGGAATTAATCTCTTATACAAATTGAAATATAGGGTAATAAGTATGTAATTACAAACAACTTGTGCTCTTTACATGAAAATTTGTTTCAGTTTCGTAGTTAAACGATTATTGATTAGATTTAATGAAAAAGAAAAGTATTTAAGTGAAACTAATCCCAATCAGATGATTTATATTAGTTGTTAAATTATCAAATGTAATTGGCTCAATATTAATTGATTATTCTGGCCGAAATTATCTTTTCTAAGCAAAATAAAATATTAGGAACAATAAATACAATCATTTTTAAGTGAGTATTTCAAGTTTGAGGATGATTTGAGTTGTTTGAGTACCCCATAATCCAAATTCGCTCACTTTGTGTTAGAATTTCATGTCGATGATGAGCTTGATATAATTTAAGTATTTACCGAGAATATTACGTAAATTTTTTGTTTCCTTTCACTACATTATTAGAAGTAGGTAACTATCCATTGTTTCAACTAACATAATCTACGGAAATGGTTTGATATCATCACTATGTCGAGGATTACACAGATTTTTATTTGAAAGTGTGTAAATATCATTTATACAACAATACCTGCATCTCTAAATATATGAAGATAGTTTTTTTTAATTGAAATTGAAGATCTTCTTCAGAGTATGTGGGTATACTCAAAATTATCATCATAGGATCAAAGGGCATGTGTCGCCGTGGCTCTTACTTCGTTTTTTGAACTTTATCCGATTTTGTTGACGAGATCTTCTGTTTTTGGATATTTCTGTAACCTCCTCTTCCTATCATTAGTTTATCTGTTGCAGTTCTCTCTGGTTAGTTGTTCAGGTCTGTTCTTTTTTCTTTTGTTTATTGTATTATGATTTAGTACTATCATAAATTTAATTACCGATATCTAACAAATGACTGCAACATTCTCTCTGGTGATGTCGTGATTTTCTAAACTTTAAAAACACTAACTAGTCTAGCGTTCAATTAAAATTCTAACTACCCATCAATTTGGAAGTAATAAACGCACAAATGATGATACGAGGATGGTCCTAGCAATACCTGGTATGATCTGAGAAAAATATTGAGTTTAAACGATCAACAAAGCGGTACTAGATGATCGTCCACTGAAAACGGCATTTAAAAAAGTGTATTAGCTAAAAATTTGGACATGTTTCATAGTAATAAAGCCGTTTTATAACTATGGATGAAACGTGGGTCCATCACTTCACACCCTAAGTAAGAGAATAATAAAAACAATGGACTGAAAAGGGACAACACATTCCAAAGAAGGCAAAGACCGTTCCATCACATTTCTGGAGTCGTCATCTCATTTGGTCGACCTGGTCGATGCTGGTCTTCGCAGATCGTACCCAATATTTTACTGTTAGAACAGTTTATCAATAATTTGAAAGTTTTCCAAAAGATAACTAGCTTTAAGCTTCGAAATTGTGGAATCTTCTGTTCCAAAAGTGCATCGATGATTACTTTGTAGGTGGAATCTGTTTTGGACCATTTTTTATAAAAATACGGCTTTGAAATGCTTATACAAAAATAGCACAGACAACAACTGTATTAAATGAATTTATATTCATTTAGTTTTGCATATAATTAATAATAATTAATATAATTAAAGCGACAATTAAGATAATTATCATTTTATGACATCAGATATTTGTTTCAATTTAATCAACAGGTAGGATTATTTGGACCGAGCGGTTGGTAATTTGGACTAAAAAAAAACTTATCTGTCAAACTAAACAAAAACATCTCTCGTATTACAAACAAAAACGATAGAAAATCTAACTTTGACTAAAAAAACTTAAAAAACCAATCAAAATTCTGAGTAAGTTTGAGAAAGAATAAATCATTACAAACATCGGGGTTAGCTTCATAATTCTAGTTATGGCAACTCACACATTGTATAATGTTTGTTCCATTATTATCGTAATAACTTCGCCCTCATTTCACATAATCATTTTCTTCATATTTTGAATCGCAACTCTCTAAATCGTCGAGGACTATGACTACTTCTTCATCAGTCGACTTTTTACTATCTTCAATATTTATCTTTTTCTTATTGCGCGCTGTTTTATCATTAACTTTCCTGTTTTGTTTAACGCGATTTGTATTTATTTCAGTTATTTTTTTTAACCATCTGCTTGATCGCTTTATTTAATTCCAATTGTACTTTTTGGGTTGTTTAGTTGTCTCTAAATCATTTTTTCACGGAGATGTCGGTTTAACAGCTTTCTGAGCGCCTCTACCTTTAGGCTACTTTGGACTTTGACGGCTTAACAACCTGGGATATGTAGGGTACATCATATTGTATATCGGAGTAGAAAATGTTTGGATAATCATTTTATCCAGTACTGTTAACATTAGCTACCAAAGCTTTAGCTTTAGCGAAATGGTGATCTTGAAATATGTTTACAGGCTAGGTACCAGTTGCTTGAAATTCATTGACCCACCGTTGTTGCGCGTTAATACTGGATTAAACCACTACCAAGATGTGAACGCGTCTAAGATTCGATGGCTTGGGTGTAGTAAGTGCTCATTGCCTTGAGAAATGACACGTTAAACGATTAAAATATATGTGCGTATTTTGTCTGGTAATTGCACCAAACGATGCATTTCTCACGTGCGATCATCAAAGCTTCAAAGTTTTGTTGCTGTGTGTCCGAGCAACAGCAAGATTTTATCTTCCTTTGTTGGAAATTTACACAACAACTCACGGTTGATTTAACCGGATTCTTAAACGGTTACTTAGCTTCCAGCTGATGCTCCATCTTTCAATTTAAACATTTTCATTGGCGGAATTAATTAACCAGCTGCATTTACACATGCGACATTATTGTATCAACACCTCTGGTTAATTATTTTTTCCCCTGCCATCTACAACTTGGGGTTCTTTTTCACTGTTTTTAATGCTTTCCCTGTTAAATCCTTTAGCGCGATTTAAAGAAGTTGCCTCAGGTTGTCGAGGGCTTATTTTGATCTTACACCAATTTGATAAGCAAGTCTCCTAACATCTTCGATAGTTTACCCACATTGATGTTCCTCCAAAAATAAAATATGTTCTACTAGAATATTTTCAAATTTTCTGTCAAATATCGTTGGTCTTCGTAATCGTGTGTTTTTTTAGTTTCTTCTGCTTTCCATTTGAAATATTTTTTTTAATAATAAAAAACCGCAAAAAAGTTTAATGAATTGGACCAGTCCATTTCAACCCACCATTTAACCAAACTGTTTATTCGCATACAAAAACGAATTTAACAAAAACATAACCTATTTAAGCCGGCTAGTGTTTATCAACAGTTAATTGTTAATTGATAATCAATCTCACCACTCAATCAAAATTAACTTTAAAAACATTGAAATTCGTTTTTTGTTAAAATCAAATAGCCGTGCTGCTTTATGAGAAATCCAAAATGGCCGATGTACAGTGAAGTTAGTTGTTTGTCGTTCAGTGTTGCCAACAATAAAGTCCAACTTAACGAATGGTCCAATATACCAAAGATTCCCCGCATAAATTAGATGATTTTGTACGTCAAAATAAACGTATCACATTAAAATCGCATATCTTTAAATCAATGGAATAAATAAATTCTGTCTTAGTACGATTGACCGTATTTCAATCGACCTTCTATATTAGAATCAATACTGGTGTTATCAGAAGCGGTTGCAGACGACTTAACCTAAAAAACATAAATATTGTCTAATGAAACTACGTCTAATTAACTCGCACCGTTATTTTCTTTCGATATGTTAACATTCGAAATGGAAGTGTGGGTCAGCACTTAGCGGTACTGCCATAGAATAAGTAGTACCATTGTGGTGTAGGTCGTATTGCGGCCGGTGATTTATAAACAATGCGTTTACATACGTATTTAGATGGTTCATTTTCTATATACAGTGTGTATGGAAAGTAAAGTAAGGGTTCCATAAATCGCTACTTCATATATTTAATTCAAAAATTTTATCAAAACGGATAGTAGCGTTCTTTTTGCATGAAATATCAGTTAACTTTAACTAATTTAAACATAGCTCGCTTCTTCCTAACTAACTAACTAACTCATTTGACAGATGACTGAAAGATGTGAGGTTAGTTTTACTTGTTTTTTGGTTAGTGCCTAGTGATACTCATGTTTTGAGATATGGCAACACTAATATCAATGTCAAATCTGACATTGACATAATAAACTTTGACATCTTTAATGATAAACGTTTTCAAAACGTGTTGTTATACGAGTGCTATTTGATTTCTTTACGGATACACCGTTTAACTGGTTTTCCGAATTCAATTCGGTCCAAATCCGTTGTCGTGACAGAAAATCTCGATGCTGTGCGTAAACTGATATAGCAAGGTTGTCATGTGACATACCGTGAGATTGAGGCATACATTAATTCCCCTGGTATACATTTAATATTATATGAACATTTGGCCGTCAAAAAAATTTGTTCGAGTTAGATACCGCAGAATTTGATAATCGCTCAAAAAAATGTTAGGTTAGGTTAGGTTAGGTCTATAAGAATGTGACAGGTGATGAAACAGAACCCAATCCATTATATGGGTCTTTCAAGACGAGCCCATCCAAGTTGTTCGCGCAGGAAGCACTTGGAAGCAAATGCGCTCCATTAGAGCAACGTAGAACGGTCAATTATGAAAGGGTCATCAACATTTCTTTGCCAGAAACAGATTGTTTGAACAAAACCGTTTTTGAACAGTCAATACATCAAATTGTTTGCCACCCGCAAATCAAAAACAAATCGACGTTTTTCTACACCAGAAGATGCGTTCAAACAATATGTTTTGGAGGTACTTCAAGCAAAAGTGTATATAAATTGAGAATAATTTGGAAAACTCCCGTATAGACTTAGAAATAAATTTAAGGCATCTGTCCAATAAGTTTCCGATAATCCGACAATTTACAAGCATGGTTTGACGTTTGGAGATGTTTTTATATGTTAATATATGATAATAATTATGAATTGTTTTGTTGCTCAAGAATCTCATCACGTCGTCTACGAGTGAGTTACAAATTTTAAGTACTTGCGTTTATAAAAATAATTGTTTGAACAGTTTCACATAAATCTTCCAGATCACTAATATGTGAAGTATCAACTGATTGTATACGATGTGGATCAGCCGAATAGAATAAATTAGTTAATAAGTAAATGAGACGTGTCGATTAGTCAAAAAAACATTATGCGGGGTGTGTCATGTGACAGTTGCCAATACCAACTTACTAAACTAAACCTTTCTAATAAAATGACTTTAAAAACGAACCAACCTTGCCATTAGATCAGAGATGTTGAGTAATGTTTGAAGACTAGATGGCGCAACAAAGAAAACACAAAAATTTTCTTCCATACACTTATCCCAGCAATTTTCAATTCAAGTTCGATATTCTTTTTATAATAAGAATCGTCAAACTCTTCAATATAGCCAGTAACTGCCAACATTACGCCGTAATTTTTGGAAAATCTTTGATTAAAGAGACTGGGAACAGAAAATAATCCAAGCGGGCTAAATCTGGTGAATAGAGTGCATGAGGTAGCAATTCAAACTTTAATTTATTAATTTTAGGCATTGCAATAACGGATGTGTGAGCTGGTGCATTGTCTTGATGAAACAACATCGTTTTTGCTTGTTTTTTTTTGCTCAAACGTTGCAATATGCAATATAAAATACTCGCCGTTGATAGTTTTTGCTTTTTCAAGATAGTTAATGAAAATTATTACACGCGCATTCCAAAAAACCGACACCATGACCTGCAGGAACGGTCTTTGCCTTCTTTGGAGCCGGTTATTCCTTTTCAGTCTATTGATTTCTTCTTTTGTTTCGGTTGTGAAATGATGGACCCACGTTTCATCTATAGTTATGAAATTCTAAAACATTGCCAAACACTCGGTTAAAACATCTTCACAACGTTCCATTATGAGCTAACGCGACATCCATCTTGTCCAAATTTTCAGTTGTACGGCACTTTTTTAAATGCCTACTATGTCTGCTAGCTTGCGCACTTTCAGACAACGATCATCCAGTACCGCTTTGTGGTTTTTCTTCAACATTTGGTCGACCACTGCGATGCTGGTCTTCGAAGTTCATACGACCCTCTACCCAATATTTTCTTGTTGATAAAGAAAAAGCAATTTTACCAAGTGTAGAATCTTGTTCAGCTTTTAAATTAGTTGGGCTAACGCCTTTAAGAAATATAATTATTGTATCAAATATCGATGACCAATTTTTTTACAAATTTACTGAAAACGTTCACTATTGATAGCTGCCAAACAAATACTTAAAAACGTCGCGTCTTCAAATTTTATGTATAGATTGTGTACTTTCTAATACAGTGGCATCTATAGGTCAAGGCAAGTACTACTGGGACCATCATACGTGACATATTAAAATTAGAATTTTTGGAATCGTATGATTTTTAAATAGTTCAAAGACCACTTTCACAAAAATAAAGAATATATTTATGATTGCAATTACTTGAATGATTTATGGTAGTCAGTAAGTCTACAAACTAATGTAAAAAACCTAATTGATTTGATTGGATTAAGAAAAAGCCAAAACAAAATATCTATCTATTTATCTAATTCAAGAATCAATATTTTAAACGCAAAATGCAAAAGTAATTTCAATTATAATTCAAAGAAGAGTTTTTAGATACATTACATAACAACGAAAAAACTATCCGGTTTCTCATTGCGATTTCAATCGCCATTCCAATTGACTTACGTTAAAATTACGTAACATTTTATTCTTATATACATATATTTTATTTATCTCAAATTAATTATACAATTTAGCATCTATTACAACTGTTTTTATATAACTGTACGTGTATAAACAACAATTCTTGAGGCAGATCTTCACATCATTAGTTTCCAAATAATTACATTCTTTTCTATAATTTGTTTCGTTGTTTGTTTGTTGGTTTTTCCGCAATCTCGAGACAAAATTTTGATTTGAATTTCGAAGCATTCGATTATCTCAAATCATTTTCAAATCTAAACTTAAAAGAGATTGATTTTTGATTCTTAGTATTCTATGTTGATCACAAACATGGATAACAAATCTCATACATTTGACACTCAATATACCATGAGTCTCCATGAAACGACTCTTGTCTAATAAGTTATAAAAAACTGTCGTTTCAGTTTTTATATTTTGAGGTTCAGTTCTGCTCGTTTCAAACCGCTACTGCACAAATACTATAATAGTTACGGAAACCTGTATAGACAAGATCTAGACACCCGTCTAGGCGCACATTCTCGTTAGTTAATAACCACACCTTATATAAATCAAATCCACAAATATAACTCAACAATTGCTTGCTTAGGCGGCCAGCAAACAGCTACACTCGATATAATTGAGAAAATTATGAACCGTTCGACAAAACAACTACTTTCCTGGCTAATTCTTCGACAAATATTGAATCACAACTTCTCTGAAGACCTTTTTGTCGATATTAACATCTCCAATAGCTAGCAATTACAAGTAGTTGTAACTACTGACTAGTTTCGACGTTATTACATCTCATCAGAGCAGTTTAACTATTTGGTTCATGTAGTTGAATATTCCCCAACGAATCTTCACTTTCAACTGCGAACCACTGGTCAGGTAGAAATCTAGTGTAATCGCCGATGGTAAATGAGGTGTGCAAAATGTGTGAAAATGAAAGGTTTCTATTATTCGCCTCTATGATAAATTCGAAAATCTATTCAAAGGAGAAAACAACTACTTTCCTGGCTAATGCCTCGATTAATATTGATTTACAATTTTTTTTAAGTGTTTACAACTTACCCAATGCTTGGGGCTTGTTGTATCATATCTTAAAGTATGTACTGACAACAATAAAAAATTATACACATTCAATAATTTATTATCTTTTCAACAAATAATTTAACGAACATAATGAGGTAATTCTATTAAATCATCTTCTATTAATAATTAACTGGAATAAACTTTAACTAATTCGTAATCAACAATTTTTTTTAACTTTTAATTTAACAATTTTGTTCTGTTATCAAAATATTACATCAAAAATAGAGGAACTTAAATTATAAACCCTCAAATTAATTCTCATAATTATCTTTTAGCTCTATCTAACTCCTAACTCTTCATCTGTACTTAACTGCACCAAATTTCTGTCTTCGTTCAGTTCAAATTTGGAGTTGAGAACCTTCGCCTCGATTTGATATTCGGTGTTTTGCTCAACATTTTTTATAGTGGACTGTCGTATGAAATAGGGTCTGTGTGAATTCACCATAAATTTCCACTTTGTGCTTGAAAAATTCTACTAGAATGGTCCCAGAAGTACCTGGCCTGATCTACGGATGATCAAGACGCTAACCTAACCTAACTTAACATAACCTAACCTAATCTAACCTAACCTAACCAAGCTGATCATTTTAGTTAATACATGCTTATAATGATAGTAGTACATAGATTAACAAATAAAAATGTATTCTAGAGAATAATTTCAAACATGTAATTGGTACATTAAATATAGGAAAATGATAATAGTTCTCAAGTAGAACAAGGACGTTTTATGAGGCAAAAAAAATAAACAACGATTAAATGTAGTAAAGGACGACGTGTATTTAAATTAATATATCGATTAATAACACCTGATCATACATTCGATTGTGACAATTTTCAAATATTTTATCTGCGATATGCATTCCAAGGATTAGTAAATCAACCATATAAAATGGAGGGGAATGAAAAACAGAATTGCTATAATTTTACATCCAATCTTACTTTAGAAAAAAAAAATACAAAATACTCATAAATACCATACAAAAAATGGACACCGAATCAAATAACTTGAGAGGTTGATTTACAAACACTGCAAGCAGACACACCATCGATGGTGTATGTAGTGGTGAAAATGAGGAAAACATTTCCGATACTCAAAAGATAATTCTTGGATCCAATCCATACATAAAAACTCTTACCTATCACCTAAATCAAACTTGATAAATGTTGAATCATTCAGTATCTACAGTGTGTATCCCGGTTATTATTTTGAGAACTCTCCATTTAAGAGTTTATAACAAATTCAGTCAGAGCTTAAGCTGAGAAATGAAGTTCATCAAACAATTGGTTTCTTCCATACAACTTTCTATTTAATCATATACTCACAATAGAATCAAATTCCAGGCCATTGGACACCCTTAGAACCACACTAAATACACAGTTTACATCACGGAAACTCCAGCTCAAGTCTTTGAACTAGTTGCTGGATTTGTTTGTTTTCATTACAATAATAAATATTTTCATACTTGAATCAAAATTCGACATCAATATTGTTATAATGTAGTTCACAATAAATTTTAAGTTTTCCTATGGGATTGTGGCGAAATTGAACACCAAAGTGTACTAACTCTAATATCATTCCGAGCTTTCGAATACTTATGTATACAAATGAAAATTACTAACAAAATTTTTTTGTACATATCTCATTTTTGCCACAATCCCACTACGAAAACTATATATATTTGTACAATTGAATAGATTTTTATTATAATAAGATATACAACGAAATCGAACACGAATCAGAATCGAATTGATTGATAGCGGCAGTTAAAGTGTTAAATTACTGTTTCTTGCTTTAGCATTATAATCGAGTCATGGTTAGTTACACGAGAGTGGACATCTGTAATGCGTTATGATAACTGTTACTTGCGTTTATAAGTTGAATTATAACATAGAAACTAATATCAACTCAACTTCCTCGATGTTGTATAATAACTTTCTAACCAAAAGGTTTCCTATATTCCCTTCATCTTTTCGGAATCTTTGAATAATATAATGTAAAAGTAGCTTACATACAAAATTTCACACACCACCAAATAAATTGCTCAGCATCGTTTATGAAATTCTATGTTTAAATTGTAATAAAAAACACTTACTAATCGGATAACCTCTCACATAAGTGACAGTAAATTGTATCCTAAGAGATGCTTGCTACCTCACATGTTTTCTATAAGGATTATTCTATGGATTATGAATCTCCTAAAGTTTTGACAACTGGAAACAACATATATTGTTCAAAATGAACAATATATTGATAAAAAATTTGATTTGAGAAACCTTAGTGTGATCTAGTAATATAATTCTACAAAAAATCCAATGTCATCAGTAACTAACTCACTTTTATCTAGCCTATAAAAATTTAATGTCATTCATAAACTCGCCAACAAACATCCAACTTTAGTCATAAAGACGTAACCTAATCTAACCCATAAAAAGTACACTTTGGTGTTTTATTTAACGAATTCTAATACTTTCTTCAATTTCTTGAGTACAAGTACTATTTAACACGTTTATATTACCTTCAACTGTATATGGGTGTGTGAGCTTGTTTGTTTGTAACTCTCTTTTGCAGCTAATTACTGTTAGTGTATCCCACCACTTTAATTTCGTTCATTAATCGAGACGGTTAAGGAGTTAACATCCGAATTCGTCGGTCGTGGGTTCAAATCCCGTTCACGCTATATAAAAATTTGTGTTTTTTCGGCAATTTTCTTTTAGAAATCAACATTGGAAATTTTCTCATTACATCGAAACAAATTTTACAATTGTCTACCCTCTGCTGGAGATTTACCATACTAACTGTATCAGTATTAGTTTAGAATTTAAAAACTTAAATTTTATTATGTTATTCGAGAAGAATTTTATTGGAGATTTACAATATTAATGACTAGTGCTTTAGAAAAGTGATTTAAGTTTTTTCAAATTATATTTTTTCCGATAAATCGTCTCAATTTAGATCTTTTTATTGTAACGACGTTTTCTCAAAAAACTTTTGACGTTTCTACTTTCGGTTTTAATAAAACTATTATGTGTACTAAATAGTAAATCCATTAAACCGATGTTCAAAGTGGAAATGTATGGGAAAATATATGTCAAATAAATTCATATACTGACAGCTGTCAAATAAATTCATATACTGACAGCTGTCAAATAAATTCATATACTGATAGCTGTCAAATAAATTCATAACTTATGTCAAAGTCATTGTATTTACGTATAATGTGATGACGTGATTGTTTTAATGCGACAGATGTTTTCAATGTAGCACATCTTATTTTATTCCAAAAGCTAGTAATTATTATTTTTTTAAAACAAACTAATTCATTGGTAATTAATTAATAGACTAAATTTATGCAATTTTTATATACACAAAAGCTCAACGAAGCTTGTTATTCCGATATTTTAAGAATTATCTTCCAATCCATTAACTGATGTTTCGAAATAATTGATCTAATTCACAAATTTTTTATTTTGTAGAGAAACTCAATGAATGTTTTTAACAAATATATACAGAGGAAAGGCAAACATTAGCATGGTAGTTGAGTGTTTAAAGAGAAAGTATCAAAAATATAGGATTCGACGTTAGATTTAACTTGAATTTTTCATCGAATGCTTTCTAAAATACATTTATTATCATTCGACAACCGTACTGTAAAATAGTTAGTACGGACCATGAGTTTCAACTTGCTACTTGCTATCCATTTTATTATAGAAGAGCTCGAAAGACCACTCGGTCAAATTGTATTGAGAAATGTCTCAAATTGAGGTTTGCGCTGAAATAAAATTTATGGTAAAACAAAAATGATCACCAGAGCAATTGAATATCAAACAAAGCCCGTGCCAAAAAACAAAGGTTGCGAAAAGCGCCAAAAAGGTGATGGCCAAAATATTTTGGAAATATATTGAAAAAAAAATCTTATTTTATTTTTATTTATGACCTTTTTTATGTTAAATTGACCGCACACGTACATAAATTTGAAACTGTCGATTCTAATTTTTTATCTCATTTTGCCAGGTAATTGTGACAAATTCTTTAATCTCAAGTTGTTGTGATGACTTCAAATATTTATATGACAAATTTTTTTTGAAATTACGTTTACGTATTCAACGGTATTTATAACAAGTCCTTATTGTGATTTCTATTTAACGGATTTCATCGTTGGGCAATTCCTATCCTGCAATCAAGACATCTAGTATATGTTTTATATCGATGGACGATGATGATAAGTAGGTCAAATGAGAGTCGGTCATTCGGTTTGGCTTCAGGCTATTTCTTCACAGTTTACATTTGTTTTTTTATTAAATTTTTGGTATCGACAAGTGTAAGAACGCTTGACCTGGAACGTAGACAGTGAAAACGTCGACTATCACATTAACTCGATACTGATTAAAATTAATGTTTTAACTTTAGAATCAATATTAGGATTGGGAAAGCTAAATTTCATCTTAAAATCCTGTTATCAGAGAGATTAAAGAAAAATTTAGTTGACTAGACCACGCTTTTGAAAAAAAAAAACACGTGGTATCATGTATTTTCTTATAGAGATTCCGAAAATCACATCAGTTTTTGAGTTTGAGCAATGGTTTTCGTGAAATTCCAATTTTCATGACTTTTCGTCATTTTTCCTCCTTTTCCTTAATGATTTTTTTCGGAGTAACTGATAGCATTTTTTAAAATGAAACCTCAATACATGATTTCGATGATTTCACGATTTTATCGCCGTCTACCGAACGATGCCGGTAACTATGAATAGTATTCGCCATGAATTCGACAACCAGTTCTTAAATATAGTGTATGATTGGTTGCCTCACCTTAAGGGTGAGACTAAAAATTTATAATTTATTATATTCAAATCTTATATTTTTTAAAACAGCTATCTAATCAAATCAGTAATAAGAAAATATCCAAACAACACCACGGTATTATGTATTTTGATATAGAGATTCCGAAAATCACATCAGTTTTTGAGTTTGAACAATGGTTTCCATGAAAATTCAATTTTCATGACCCCATATCTCAGCAACTAGGACCCCCCCGTAAGGGTTCGTATTCCCATATCAAAATGAATCATTTATTGATATCTCTCTGCGGTAGATCACTGTCGGTCGAATATACAAACACCCTGTATATAAATATACTTTAAATGGCAGTCATATTGTAGTAGACAACATCCCAACACCCATTCATATTGGACTTGACGTCCATTCGACCGTTCACATAATAATAATTTTTTAGTACTATAAACGAGTAGAAAAATATCTATTAGAAATTAAAAATAATGAAGTGAGTTAAAAGGAATGTGTGTTTCTGGGTGTAAGTTCACCATGCCTGGGTGTGACTACTTTCGTAATCGACGAACTGCCCGAGGACACTTCTCACGGATTTAGAACGTCTTTGCTTCTTCCGTCTTGAAATTTAATCGAGTACAACAATGGAGGTAAATCGGAGGTGCGCCGATAACATACTAAAAATCATTGATAATTTGTGAATAACAACTAGTTACTTGCACTTATATAGACTAAGTTTGTTATTAGAAGAAACTAGTGTCATCGTTTTTTATTGACCTCATAAAATTTATTAACTAGATAATTATGTATAAGAATTATATTTGTATCGGTTTAATAGCTACTGAAGCTGATTTTTTTTGATAAATATAACTAGTAAATCAATTTTTACATCCGAAAGGTTGAATAGCAAATTATTTTGAAATATCTGTATACTTACATCGATCGAATTAATTTATCAGCTATCGCGACAGCTCCGTGATTTGCGAGGTGTCACTATTAATGGACAGTAAAACTTTAGGTAAATAACCTGACCACTAAAACACCTGCGATTGGTTCAAAATTCACTCCAGCTCATCGACAAGCACACCTGCGATTTGCACAGGAATATTTAACAAGTATAAAATTTAGTCTTATTTTAGTGTTGTAAAAGTTTACTAAACAAACATATTTGGCTTTAATTTTTGTTAAATTGTTGTAATTTGGCTCTTTGGCTGATAAGTTTGCCGATCATTGTCCTAAACCGACGTTATTATAAAGAAATTTTGTCACATGACACACCCTGTATAACTTAACATAAAATGGGCATTTTAAAATACAAATCGACGTGTTTCGGCACCCTTATTTTTGTTTATTGAAGAATTATTTCCATTCGGAATAATTATAATAACAATATACAATAATTGTGATTTGTAAATATCCATACGAAGGAAAGTTATTATAAAAAAAAACTGTTGTAAATAGTGTAAACAGTTATTCAAGAAAATTTACTCAAGATATTCATGCATTAATGAGTTTTCATAAATTTATATTCACTTTAAAACATATTAAATTGTTTTTCAAACAGCATATTTCATTTCTTGATCTGATTAATAATTCAAGAAATATATAATATAGTTAAAGTTAGAAGTTTCAAAATTATTTGCTTTTTAACCTCGTATATTTGAATCCAACAATTCATCTGATACATCGACAACTAATTGAGTCACAGAAAATTTGATAATAATAACATAATTTAAGTAATAATAATCTGAGGTAATACATTTTCTATATCTTATCAAAAAGGAAATACCTCAGTGAAATTGCCCAGAATAATCCATTTGACGTTGTTGCAGTATTATTATTCATTTGGGACACTCGAATGTATTCTGCGCGCTCTTTCCAGGACCTATGGTGACTCAAGTTATACACCTAGCGATCTAAAGCAATGACGTTATTTATCTGGATCAGTTCTTCTGTATTTAGTTCAACGAATTAAGCATTAAAACTTTGAATTTGGATTTTTTTGAAAACAAAAACTTTCTTCGAGTAATTTTAGGTTAGGTTAGGTTAGCAGATTATGATTATAATGGCGATGTTGTGAAAGTATAAAAGGTAAATACAGGGATTGAAGATACCGTCTTTATATCTGCAAATGTGCGCTCGAACCTTCGTGCGCTCGACTCACGTGCGCTCGATGCACGAATTCGTCACGTCCTCTTTTTCTTTATACAGTGTGGATCAACCAGATGGAATAAATCAACTTAAATTTTTATATAAATAAGTAAATAAATAATCCCCTAATTTGAATATTTCTGATTATAAATAAATAAAAAATGATAAATTGGTACGTTTTACTTTATATAGTCTAATGTTCAATTATTTCTGTTTTTTCTTATATTTTTATTTTGTTCCAGGTCAGCAATACAATATAAATCACACCCCTAGGATTAAACAAAATGATCAAGGTAAATAAATCGATTTTGCAAATGTAAATATTCACATGAAATTTATATTTTCATCCTTGCAACTAACTTACCATGGTGATGTACTGATCATAAATATAATAGGTGTATAGGGGTTGGAACGAGTCTTCATAAAGATCATCATTAATTTGAATTTTGAATTGTTTGTAATAGCTAAGAGAGGGCGTGAAAAATTTTCAAATTTAAATGGATATATTGGATCAATTAACTAATTACAATTCAGTGAGTCGACATTTACATTTTAAATTTAGAGCCATTTAAAAATATTTCATCTTCAATTGTATATTCGTCACAATTTATAATTTATATTTTTGAATTTTATAAAAATCTGGAATTAAGTTGGTCCTATCCTCTTCATCGAATGTTATATATGCAAGATGCTTTTTAGATAACTACCCCTTCTCATAAAAACTAAGTAACAAAGCTAAATATCGCATGGATGAATACGAGGGTTGCTACTAAAGTTTTGAGATATGGCGACAGTGATGTGAATATGTCAAATCTGACATTGCGATCGTAAAATTTGACATTTTTAATGATGAACGTACTCAGAACGTGGTGTCATACGAGTTTTATTCAATTTGTTTACAGATACTTCAAATATTTATCTTGGTTGGGTCAAAATATTTTGAGAAAACATTAATAGTTATAATTTTTTATGAATAAAAGCTAGGGATAGAGTTGTAGATACTTGGTCCAAGCCTGGGCCTATACTGGACCCAACGTAAAATCCTATATGGGCATATCCAATTATAAATATTTACTTTTATAGGTCAAACCCAAAACTAAAGTAGCAACCTTCGTATAATGGATATTAAATAGTACAAACTAAATATTCTTCTGTATTCCATAATGCAAATTATAATTTTTAGATAACACATATCAAGCAGGTAATAAGAGGTAATAAGTATCTTAATTAACTTTGTTGGTGATATTCATAGTGAACACACTGTTTAGACTACCAAGATAACCAAGATAAACCCTCTGTCTCTGAAGACGATAACTTGGTTATCGAATCGCGCGTCAGATGTGTTGGTGGTTGTGTAAACAGTATGTTTAATTAAAGATCCATATTTTCCAAATTATAACATCAAAAATAAATTTATTATTAAATATTATTATCAACGCTTTCATTGAAGTTTGCATGTACTATTGGTATTCTTGGGGCACTGCTTCTAATTATAATTTCCACTTTTAGTACTAGGAATATCAACTTAAATAATAGATAATTGAAAATTTAGTGATTTACTGAACAAACTCTAAAAGTTGTTTTATAATTATTTCACGATTTGTGGTTTCGATAGCTTGTATTAATGAATGGCTTTACAATTTTTATATTTTTATTCTAAATCTAGCTACAGAGATTTATTCAAAACAACAAAATTTCATTGTTTATAAAAAATATTTGAAGTGTCATTTTAAAGAGCAATTCAGCAACAAAATTTATAGACCTTCTAGAAGTTCTTTGCAATTCGTCCTAATAAGGGAGTGAGAAATCTTTTTTACTGAGAAACTATTTTAAGGTTTCGAATTCACAGAAAAATCTGTTTCACTTTATAATAAAAATCAAAAATTATAGTTTACAATTGAAATTTGTCATATAGACCTAAATGTTGATTCTGAAAAACGAAAATTTTTGAGGCACGTTTTTTTTGTGTGTGTGCCTCAACCGCTAAGTGTTAAAAGTTTTTCTGTCTTCTTGCAATTCTGGGTCCGTACTGATTGCTGAATTATTTCTCGGATTAGTGAAGAATATGATGGGCGATTCTCAATTAGCAAAAAATGTTTAAAAGGTGTTTTTCCGAAGCGGTTATGCCGTTGAGGCATATGAGATTGATAAATATTTTCTTTTAACTCTAACAAGAGTCGTTTCTTTTATTTGTGGACACATTTTATTTATTTATCTAGCGTGCTATTAAAATGTGACCGAATATAAAAAGTGTTGATGTAAATACGAAAAGTTGTAATTTAAAATTATATTTAATAATTGTCTGTAGCAGATTTAGAAATGTAAAGTGTATATTAGTTAATCTTTTAGAAATAAACTTACATTTCCCTCCTTCCCTATAGATGTAACCACAGTTCTACTGGTGGACAGTCGCGGAAGGTCACCTACTGGCAAATTCCTAAATATAAAACCCGATCTTGGATTGATCGCTTCGACAGCCCGTACGTTTATACAAGAAGGTGTTACTACTGAGTACGCCACACAAATTTTAGGTACTACTCTAGACAATGGACGTTTATACGCTCATCTACTTACTAAAAGCTCCAGAGTACTTTACGATGATTCCCCAACTAAAACACATGATCAAATCCATAGTAAATGGACAATAAATGAAAATTTCATCAACGTAAGACCATCTCTTGAAAATATCAACAATATTATTCCCAGTAATTCTAAGGATTTTCTACTATACACGACTCGATTATCAAACGACAGTGATGGCGAAACAAATTCATTATTAGAAGTAAAAAGTGTAGAAGAGGAAATTTTAAAAGAATCTCCTTCTAATAATTACAGAGTTCCTTTCGTTGATTTGAAAAAAAATACATTCCAATCAAACGTAAAAGTTTTCAAAATAAGTCCTGAAGTTACAGATGTTAACCACGAAAATATAATTATCGATGAAGAACTAAATGACGAACAAAGAAAAAGAAACAGCTTCTCACCTTCTAAGATAAAAGAGTGGGAAAATTTACCAACTTTTACTGTGAGAAATGAATTTTCACCATCGGGACTATCGTTTCTCGGAGATTTACCTGATTTCGAAGAACGAACTGAACGTTCAAAGCTTACAACACCAGCTGATCGTAGAGCTAAACTCTTATTCAAAGCTCATTTAACAAAACCTAATGCAAAAGATTTAACATCGATAACTTATACCGGATTTGCTGATTTTACTACTACTGTCGGAGACACAGTTATCGTATTCTCTCCACATACTACAGAAAAAGTAGAAAAATCCATGAAAACAACTAATTTACAAAACCCTACCATAAGTTCGATGATTCAACAAACTACTACTTTACTTGAACCACCTCTAGCAACCAAAGTTACCACTTTTTTATCGCAAGAACCTCCTATGGAAACTAAAACTTTCAAAGCTAGCGATTTGGAAATGAAAACCGCAATTCCCACGATGGTTATTGACAAAACTGATAGACTTAGGGATCCAAAGAAACAAACCATAGAGGAACATATTGATATTGATGCTAAATCAGCTGTTTTGGCACACGAACAAGGCCAAGACACAACTCAATTACATTCATTAGACGTAATTCAACCATCAGAAACACAAATACCAATGCTATCGACACCTTCGGAAGAAGATATCGCTAAAATATTTGCGTCCCTTCAAGCTCTTCAAAAACAATCAACTCAAGGTTTAGAAACAGTAGCTTCTTCAATTATAGAAACTAGCATAGAAGAAAGTAGAGTACAACCTACCGGAGGTGCTACTACGATTTTCTTTGATGATGAAATTCCTACAGAAAGTAATTCTGTGAGTGATACATACTCATCAATTCGCAAAGAAGAAGCAACTATAACAACAGAATCAGCTAATATGGATGATGAAGAATCGAATGAGGAATCTTTAGAAACTACAGAAAATATTAATATTGATGCAGAAAATGAAGCGATAATAATCGAAAATAAAGTGGATGCAACATGTAGTGATAGTAGTAAAATCGTAGCAACCACCACGTTCAAAACGTTAACTTACTTAACAACATTCTTTATCCCAGACGGTGAAGGTACTACTTCAATTTCTGTAAAAGCAAATGAAGTTACATCTACAGAAATTGGTTTTACAACTGAGCCTTGTATAGGAATTGTACCATCTTCAACTACATCTCTTTCAATCGAATCAAGTATCACGGAAGAAATTCCTACTACTACTGAAGAAGTATCAACTATCGAAGAACAAGTAACTACTGAAGAACAAGCAACTACCGAAGATGAAATGGAATCAAGTACGGAACAAGAAATAACAACAATAAAACAAATAGAAAGCACAACAGCTGAAATAACAACTGAAGAGCACCACGTGACAGATGCAGTTACTGAAGCAGTTGAAACAACAACGGAAGAAGATGGTGACGAATTAGAAATAATTTATAAAACTTTATATACAACTTATACTTATTTAACAACATATTTTCAAGAATCTACTTCATCAATATCTAGTAGAACAGTCGTGACAACAAATGTAGTTACCTCGACATTAGATCCTAAAGAGGGACTCGTAGGACTAGAAAATGAGCAGAATTCCGGTATAAAACAAAACACTATATCCTTCGAAGATTTAGCTGATATCACACCATCCAAAACTACATTAGTTGAATCGACCGATTCTCCAACAATACATGTATCAAACTTGAACGGAGCAACTCCACTTTTAGATGATAAAGAAATCAATTTAGAAGCTATTAAAACGTATTATACGACTTATACATATTTCACAACAATTTTCGTCGACGGTGAAACAGAAATATCTAGTAGAACAGAAGTTTATACCAATTATATAACTCCATCTGTTCTAGCAACCGTTCCGTTGAACACCAGATTAACAAATCCAATAGAGAACGATAATGATGATGATGACGACGATTTACAAGAAGAAGAAGATGATGATGATTATATTAACAAGAAAAAAAAATTGGTAACATCAAATATAAAACCTCAAAATATATACAATACTATAGATAGAAAAAAAACGACGATTGCTGTTGAAGACGTTACCACAACTGAAGATAATCAATTAGACAACGTATTAGATCTAAGTGATTATGAAACTATATCAACTATGGTGACGGACGTTAGAAGTACTACATCTGAAGGTGAAAGAAAAATTATAGATAACTTGGATAAACGCAATGTGTTGCTAGATGATCAAATTGTTTCGGAATCGAATAACGATTCGGAAATCATACCATCACCTACGCTATTACTACAAACCAGTTACACAACTTTCACATATTTCACTACTATGTATCACGGTACTACTTCTAGTAACGTTGTTAGTAGATTAGAAACTGTAACTAACGTAGTTACTCAAACGTTAGAACCAACTCCAATTTTATCTACCGAAGATCCCAACTCCCCTATTACTTATTTCACCACGTTCACCTATTGGACGACTTTGTATAAAGATGGTACCACAAAAATAACTAGTAGAGAAGAGACTGTTACCAATGTAGAAACTCCAACAATTAAAGCTACTAGTACTATACCAGTTATTATTACTACAGACGTTATTGATTCTAAAAGTATAATTACCGAATCGGATAGTAGTAGCTTACCTAGTACGATTGGAGAGGATGCTCTTACAACTTATTATACTACGTATACTTATTATACTACGTCATATATTGGTGATAGTACTATATTAAATAGTCGATTAGAAACAGTAACGAATATTATAAATAATACAGATATCGATACAAACTATATCGGTAAAGCAATAGGTTTATATGATAAAAATAAGATAGTTAGTGAAGATAAACCAATTGAAGATCAAAGTACTACTAGTACTTATATTAAACCAACAGGATTATTATCAACAATTTTGAATACAATAGAAAATGATGGTACTACCACTATATTATCCACAGATGTTTATGGTACTTACATAGATGGCCTTTACGCGAAAGTACTTGAAAGTACATCTAGTATACTAACAAAAGAAATAAAATCTTCACCGATTGAAGATACATTGAAACCTACAGGTATCGTTAGTATTAATCAAGGTAAAATAGTAGACGCCGAAGGCATTAGTACTCTATTTTATACAACCCAAGCAATTGGAACATACATCGATAATTTATACGCTCAAGTTATAGAAAGTACTAGTTCTTTAACTGTAAACGAAGCTAAAAAATCTGCTTTACCAAATGATTTTCCTCTTATCCATAAAACTGGATTAGTTAGATCTATAGAAGGTTCTATAATTCAAAATGATACAACAACTTTTTATGAATCTAAAGTACTAGGTACTAATATAGATGGTAGATATGCCCAAATAATTGAAAGTACCTCAAGTTTCTTAATAGGAAAACCGTCTAATATCCAAACAAGTACTATAGATGGAATACAACCAAGTTCAACACAAGCTCCCGATAATACGATTAGTCCTACTGCAATCGTAACACCTTCTTCAGTATCAATAGAAGGATCTATTAACGAATCAGCTAAAGTAGATGAAGAAATAACAACGGAAGAAAACGATGAGGTCGAAGATGATCATAAAGGAAAAGGATCATCTCGATTAACTTTTCAAACTAAAAAACGAACGTTCACACCGGCTATTAGACCTTTTGCACCAAGACCACGACCATCTTTCGCGCCGAAACGAAAACAATCAGGACAAACTACCGCAGCTACTATAACAAGAAGTGATTTTACCCCAACCGTTACGGCTGTACCAGCTTCGAAACTAAATCGATTTGGAGGTAGAAGATCTTCTACTGGTACTAATGCTATAAATCCAACGGTATCTAGTAGTAGAAAATTCTCTAGATCAAAAACATCGAGTTCACCATCTTTCGGTGGTAGAAGAAGTAGTTCATCTAGAATACAACCTACTAGTACGTTTGGTTTTAGTTCTAGAAGATCTAGTTCGAGATCTTCTAGCGGCGGATCTAATCGTTCTAGTTCTTTGTTTGGAACTAGACCTAGAATTAGACCTACTTTAACGTCTGGATTGAATAGATCACCGAGCTCGAATGTTATATCTTCTACAGATGATGAGAATAATATCACAATTTCTATAACTGAAAATCCAGAAGAGACGGTTGAGACGGGGGAAACAACTTTAGAAGCACAAACTACTACTGAAATAACATCGCGACGAGGTCAAAACCCTCTTTTGAAATTCAGAAGACCTCCATTAGGACGAACTACAACCACTAGGAATTCAAAAGCTATTAAAAATGTACCTAAATCTACGACTTCCACAACTACAACATCGAAACCGAAAACTACAAGATCTAATAGTTTGTTGAATAGATCAAGGGCAAATGGTTTATTTCCTAGAAGAAATTTATTTACCACAACTTCAACTACACCTCCTCCGGATGAAGAAGAAGAGTTAGTAGATGAAGATTTACTCGAAGAATATGATACGGAAGAGGATACAGATTACGAGAGTTCAATAAAAAATACTCAAATAGCCGAACCACCTACAACACCTAAAACAACAACCAGTAATCGTGTACAAATTAAACCATTCAAAAAAAGAACTAAACGTGAAACGTACTCCAGGTTTAGGCGACCAATTAGTAAAACGACATCCACTGCTGCTCCAATAGAAAAAGAAGAAACTAGAGGTAAATATACGTCTAGAAGTAGAACTAAAACTTCCACATCCACTACAACTACTACACCTCCCACTACGCCCTCTACAAGAAAAAGGATATCTCCAAGTAAAGCTCAAAGTAGAACTCAATTTACCTTGAGAGGTGAAAGCGAGAAGAGGTCCAATTTTAAAAGACCCACTTCTAGTAATAGAGTTAACAGACTTACTACCACCAGACCAAGTAATAAAAGATATAGAAATAATTATCAAACGGAAGCAACCAGAAAAAATAACAATAGTAATCGACAAACGACTAGAACCACGAGTAGGAGTAGAACAAATAATCAACGACAACGATATCCCAACGACGTAGAAATAGATACTTACGTTCAACCAAAAAACGACGGTACTATTACCGTGACCCGCCACGTACCAACCGAAGTTACTATACCCGTAGTTAATGGAAAAATAACCGAATACAAAAACGTAGTTACCGCTAAAGTTAGCACAGATATTTTAGGACCATCTCAATACACTACATCAGTAAACGCTCTCGGTAAAGATGTAACGATATTGTTGAGCGAAAATACAGACATCAGCTCCAATGGAGCTACTCTAATCACCCAGTACGTCTTAAAAGAAACTCCTACAACAAGTATTATTTTCACCCCGACTTATATAAATAGACGTAAAACCTCTTTTAGACACGTCATACCTAGTACAATTTATGAAGTTGAGCAAGTTGTTAATACGATACAACCAGCTCTAGCAGCTCAAGCACCTTTAGCTAATATTTTATTATCACAGTTATTATTGGGAGGTTTACAACCACAACCTAATGCTCTACTAGGTTTCCAACAACCATTAACTCCAACCACCGAAATTAAAACTAGAACAACCACATATGTAACTACAGTAACTAGTGAAATATCAACAGTTATACCATTAACTTTTAGAGGTAAAGAAATATTCACAACTTTAATAGATAGTAGTGTAAGCGTAGTAACAGCTACGGAATTTTTAACTGATACGATTGTAGTAACTCCTAGTTTTGGATATCCTCAACAACAATTGAATACCGCTTTATTACTACCGTTGTTACAACAACAGTTACAGCAACAGCAACAGCTACAAAATAACCTACATCCAGTACAACCCACTACTAATTTTTTAAACGTAAACGATCAACCAACTAGTGATACATTTCAAGAAGAAGAAAAATTAAATCTAGCTGATGACGAATTTAGTGATATTAAAAAACCTTTAATAGTTGATGATATCGAGTCTAATTCGAAAAGTAAAACTAGTAGGAAAGGTAAAAAACACAAACCAAGTCGTAATATACCATTAAAGGAATCGAGTGTTATAACTCTTTACGTATCCGGAAGAACCCCTGGGGAATTTACCACTATACTTTCAACCGTGCCCGTTACGGAAGAAAAAAATAGAAAAAGAAGAGAATTAAGAACATTAGTAGCCTCACCATCACAAATAATAAAACAATCAAACATCGAAGATAAATTTGATAATTTCCTTATGGCTGGTGTTAAAGATATAGAATTGGAAACATCAGAAATAACACGCGAAACTCAAAGTTTGGAAAGTATAGTTGGAGATGTTTCTACGTATTTAACAACGTTAAAATCACCCGATTCAAGTCAAAGTAGTAAATATATAAAATCATCTAGAAATTCTCATGATTTTTTAGTATAAAAGACCTTAGCAGAGTTACCCCCTTAATGCCAAAGGTCGAATCTTCTCTTTATAAAGGGGGCATTCTGGCCACATCACAATCATGTAAATATAACAAAATTAATAGAGGAATTAGAAGTAAACGAGATTTAACTACGAATAATAATAATACGAAAATAAAGAGAAAGATATACAAAAAATTAGTGAGAGTACAATTATTATCTAATAACACCCTTAATAACGATGATGTTATTAATGTAAATGTTGAAACAACTACTAAACGTAGACGGCGTAGAATAAAAATAAAGAAAAAGAAAAGAAAATTGAATAACCCCGATCAAAAAACAAACGAATATTTACCACAAATTGTGAAATTTAGAAAAAGAATTGTGGTTACTAAAAAAAGATTAATAAATAGAACTCAATACACGTCAGTTGAATCGGGGGAAAAAACAAATACGATTCCTATTAGTAGTACTATCGTGAATCCTGATTATAACGGGATCGATTATTCAGATTACGATAACGATATTTCAAAAGAAAATCACGACGAATACGATATTGATATAGATAACGATTATGATGAAACAACTACGCAATTCCAAGAACTAGTCACATTAAAAGAATCCGACTTTTTCCATGGAAATGAAGATGAACTTTATAACGAACAAGATTATTTAACAACTGAACCGTATTTATCCGAGGATCGTGTAGTATTACATGAGGAAGATGAAAATGTATCAAATAATATTGATGAAAATATTTATACAACAACTGAAAGCGATCAAATTGAAATAACGACCGAAGAAGTTGATAAATACGTTACATCTAATGCGAATAATTTAGAAGAAACAAAAAACAACATATCCAAATCTTCGATATATGCTTATAATGAAGAAATCGCTGATAAACCAACCTTCCAAGACATACCTGAGTACGAGCCTTATTTTCCCGAACTGACTGAATCTCTAGATGCTCCTATAATTCTCTTTAAAACAACTGTTCTATCTTCTGTCGACCTTTTAACTAAAACTGTTGTACAAAGTAGATTAAGAACATACACATTCGTTGTAACTACCATAGCTGGAGACGAGCAAATTGTTACATCGACTACTGAAGTTAGACCACATACGAAAACAACTGTTATCACAGAACCTGTTACCAAATTGACGACTCTGACTCTCTTAGATATAGACGCGACGACTACTTTATCCAGCCCACAACAAACTATATCTCCTGTTGTTTTGGATAACATTCGATCTCTTCAAGGTGAGTCATCTTCTGTATAAAATGCGCTCAATTAAAAGATGTACGAATTGATAATAACACAGAATGATAAAACATTCAAAAATTGTGTTGTTATTCATTAATTTATTTCAGCATTTCGACATATTTATTCGACATAATTATAGATTTGGAAGATAGCGAAGAACTTGGTTAAATTCTGGGACCATTGATGGAAGAAAAACACCTTTTTAGACAAAAACCGATTTTATTCATCAATGTAATCTCCTTCAAGACCAATATAATCATTCCAGCTCTTTTCTAACTTCGTTGCCCTGCTTGTAGAAGAATTTGTCTTTTGCTTCAATATAGGCTTCAATTTCATCAATTGCTTTTTCATTTGAGCTGGATTTCTTACCGGCGAGCATTTTTTTGAGATCACAAACTAATTAGTAGTCACTGAGGGCTAGATCTGGACAATAAGATGGACGAAAAAGCAATTCAAAGTGTAATTCGTTCAATTTAACCATCGTTGCCATCGACTTATGAATCGATGCATTGAAACGATCCAAAAACTCTAGGTAGTATTCGCTATTGGTTATCTTTCCCTTTTGGAGATAGTCAATGAATAATATTCCATGCGTATCCCAAACTACCGAAGCAATAACCTTGCCAGCTGACTGTTGTGTTTTTGGACGCTTCGGACGTGATTCACCAGCTGCAGTCCACTCGGATGATGATCGTTTTGATCCCGGAGTGAAGTGATTGATCCATGTGACTGTGAGTAAAGGCAGCATCTACTTTGTTAAAAGCTTTTTCATGTTCAAGCATAATTGTGCCTTCTTATATCTTTAGGGCCTTAATTTTCCCATGTAATTTCAATTTACGTTTGGATATAACCAATTTTTGGATTTTTTATGCGTTCTGGAGTTACCACCTCAATTGGATATCCCGAACTTTTACCATCATCGGTGTTTGTACGAACTCGTTTAAACTCAGCAAACCATTAGAAAATGGTTCTTTTCGATGGAGTAGAGTCCGGATAACACTTTTGAAGACATTGCTGACATTGTACAGTATTTTTTCTTATCAAAAAGCTATGGTTAGTTAACACAAATTTGTTTTGAATCCATTTTTTGAAAATCAAAAGTAGCTTCATTTAAATGGCTGTTACTTTTTTCTGATCAATCGAAACGTCATGGAATTCTACACATAGTTTTTGATAGTTGGTACTTCATAAAATTTATATTCGTCGTTGATTTCGTCATTTGTATCTGTGGCAGATAAAATTTCGCCATCGGTTATTGAACCTGAGACAGCAGGGGTGTTACAGCTCTCCGTGTCTTATCAATTACAAAAATAGCTATTAGAACCATTATATTCGCTACTTGTCGAAAAACACTAAAACTAGCTTAGCAATTGCTTTACCATAGAACATTCTAAAATTATGGATGATTCGTTGGTCAAATGGTTGCAATTTGAAAAAATTGTGGATGATCCCTTGGTCAAATGGTTGCAATTTGGAAAAATTATGGATGATTCCTTGGTCAAATGGTTGCAATTTGAAACAATTGTGGATGATCCCTTGGTCAAATGGTTGCAATTTGGAAAAATTATGGATGATCCCTTGGTCAAATGGTTGTAATTTGGAAAAATTATGGATGATCCCTTGGTCAAATGGTTGAAATTTGGAAAAATTATGGATGATACCTTCGTCAAATGGTTGCAATTTAGAAAAATTGTGGATGATCCCTTGGTCCAATGGTTGCAATTTGGAATGTATATTTGACGAAAAGAAGTAGATTGGACAATGTAGGAGGACTGTTGTGGACAGTAGAATTATTTAAAAAGAGTGAAATATTCGGCTTTGGTCGATTGATGTCTCCCATAACAGTTAAAATCCATTTATTAAGAAGTTTTGTCGTCATCCAAGTTTTCTGTTAGTATGATAATCAGTAGGAAACGATTTATATGCGCTAAAATATATTTTAAAAAAAATGGGGTCAAATTTATTATTCTGTTTTGGAAAATCAATTCGAACACCTTTTTTGTAAAGAGCTTAACGATTATTTCTATGTTGAAAAACATATTTTTCTTCTATTTCCAATTTAACAAATTATCTGTAAATATGTATTTGTATTATAATTTAATTCTATTTGTTGTAAAAAGCTGATTTTTCCTAGTTTTCAACTGCAAAATGTATAAAACTAAACTTTTAATCTATGCCCTGGAACAACACTCATGTATCAAGTTTTGAATTGGAAATCGTACTTTCCGAAAAAAGTTTTAACTATTAAGGCTTCAATTTCTATCTCTAACTTTTTATACAGTGTTGTCAATATTAATGGATTGTATTGAGCTTAGATTGAGCCTGTTGCGGCAGGAATTGTGACAGCTATAGAAGAGAGTCCCAGTCTACATTAAATAGTATCTCGCTGGTTACTCTTTTTGAACTCTTTTTGAACGACTTCCAAGCAGTGTTTTCCATCGACGATAAAAGCCTTTCCAACTGAGGATCTCTTATAATTTCACGTATCTGTGGGCCAAAAAATATTCCCTCTTTCAATTTTCCTATTACAGCTTGGCGCCTGCATGAAGTTTTTCAAAACAGATTAATCACTATTAATACAGACAGAAGAACTACTAATACGAGTAAGAGGATGGTCCAGCGATGTTCAATAAGTTCGATACCCTTCATTGTTGGAAAACCCTTGCCATTATTTCAAGTCTGGGAGTAGAAAATAATCCGAGGGTTCTGAATAGAGTGTGTAAGGTAGCAATTCAAACTTCAGCTCAATCATTTTGACCATTGCAATAATGTGTGAGCTGGTGCATTGTTTTGATGAAACAACATTTTGTTCTTAGCCGAATGCGGCTGTTTTTGCTTGATTTCTTCGTTCAAAAGCTGCAATAAATTCTCATCGGGGGAGTAAATGAAAATTATCTCACGTACATCCAAAAAAACTGGTGCCATAACCTTGCTTGCAGATGGAACGGTATTTGCTTTCTTTGAAGGCGGTCTTCCTCTTTATTCTATTGTTTTGAGTATGAAGTGATGAACCCACTTTTCATCCTTAGGCATGAAATTCGGCTTTATTTCTCTAAAACAATGTCAAACACCCGGGAACATCTACACGAGGCTGTTTTTGTTCCATTGCTAGCAAACGTGACATCCATCTTGAGCACAGCTTTCCGCACTTTTGGAAATGTCTATTATGTGTGCTAGCTCGCGCACTTTCAGTCGACGATCACCTAGTACCAATTTGTAGGTTGTCTTCAACATTTCTGGAGTCGTCACTTCATTTGGTCGACCATTGCGATGCTGGTCTTCAATATTTTACTGTTGAAAATGAATGAGTCTCACCCAGATGGCTGTCAAACAGATACTAAACAACGTGGCATCTGCAAACTTGAAACTTATGCAGTATAGATTGTGTACTTTCTAATACAGTGGCACCTATAGGTCAGGGCAGATACTACTGGGACCATCCGCGTATCTTGAGTTAAATTCCATGACATGTTTTAATAAGCTAAAATGGTGTTGTACATACTATCACATATAGGAACTCCACGATGAAATATAACTTGTGGATATTTTCTAATGATTTATAAGTTTAGTTGTCTTTTTAAGAATGTTGCATACAAGACGTTATTTTTTTTTTGTAGACCAAGTTAAAATTGTTTGAATTTTTCTAACAATGAAGTAGATAAGCTTTTTAAATAACTTTAAATTGGGTTACAATCAAACAGCTAATAACGACAATATAGATGATAATGTATTTGAAATATTTTTTGAACAGATAAAAAAATCCAGAATTTTGACGAAGCCAGAAATCTTGCCACGAGGATCATGTCCAATGGTGTAGAAGTAATTGTAGCCGGAGATAAAACTATTCCTGGCGAAAAGGATTTCAAAAGATTTCTCACCTCGGGTACATACAAACCCATAACGTTAAAACCAAGTACTTTAACTGAAAACGTGGTTATGCTGATACCTCAAGATACATCAAAAGTAAGTATTATAAATCATCAATCGAAAATTCATTCATTGTTTGCGTCTAGTTGATTGATTTATTCAAAGATATGTCAGCTAAATTAATTCGGTATTGAGTGAACAAACAATGATTTTTTTTAAATTTTAGGTAAACGGTTTATCAACGACAATGTACCCGAATCAATTTATAACTAAAACATGCTTAACGACATTCACGTATCTGACTACTTTCTTGGAAGGCAGCACAACTACAGTATCCAGCCACGAACAAGTCGTTTCGAATATAGCTACAGAAGAAAGGAATACTGGAAAAATTTTGCCGACCCCAGCGATGGGAGTTACCGTCACACAGGTATGACAGATGGTGACATTTTTATTTTATCACTTTAATACTTTTATCACTCAATCAGTATTTGTCTGTCTTTCTAAGTTAAACCTCTCCAAGGTTCAGTTCCTTGACCTGCGTTTGCATTCCAGTTCAGTTGAATTGCGTTTGTTACGTTTATTCTTTGTTCTCTTTAGTTGTTACTTCACATTATTGGATCATCGACCGAATTTTTGCGTGAAACCACCAACCAAACTGAATCCCTGTCTCTTTAAGATAAACCTCTCCAAGGTTCACTTCCTTGACCTGCGTTTGCATTCCAGTTCAGTTGAATTGCGTTTGTTACGTACATTCTTTGTTCTCTTTAGTTGTTGCTTCACTACCAAATTCTCCTGTGTCTGCGTTCGTATCTAGTTACGTTGAGATAACTTGGATTGATCCAGAATATTACGACTATAAGTGAATTTAAACTACATGGATATTTCCTATTTTGTTTTATTAATAAATCTTCTTGAATACTATATTTTTTAAATTATGATTATCTTTTCAGAATCCCAAATTGTCCGTAGGAGTATTCCATACCACATACACTTATCTGAATACAATTCTTGACGGGGATCAGCCTTTAGTGGTGTCTTCGAAACATACAGTAACTAATACAGTTACAGCTCCAGATGATTATCTTTCACTTTTAAAAAAAGTACACAGTACGGAATCCGCGATGAAAGATACGAATACTTATTATAGCACGATTGGTCTAGAAAAAACATCGTACGAAGGCAACAAAACTTCAGTAATAAGAACAAACGAAGTGGTAACACAAGTTGTTATAACTGAAAGTGTTCCACCAAGAGCCACTTCTGTAATGACATCTTACATTGCACTTGATAAGAACAATTTAGATTCCGCGTATATAACTACAGATGTAGTCAAGACATACCTCGTGACTTATACGTACTACAATACTGTCCAAAAAGATAATTCGCCTGTAGTTTATACAAACACATCTGTCTCTACTGATATAGTTACAGAAAAATTATATCTCAGTCCAAAAACTACGAGCAATTACGATATACAAAGTAATAATCACCAAGTGAATAACTTTCAAATATTCACCACTAAATCTTATTTAACAACTTTTACATATTTCACAACTTTGTTACAAGAAGAAAATGAAGCGACGATCGTTAATTCTGAAACAAGTATCGTTGAGAACGTAGTATCCGAAACAATCGATTTGAGTTTGTTGGATAAATCAAATTTGTATCAAATTAAAAATGCAATCGAAGACGGTATTAACACTATAGTGAAAACTATAACTTTATACAACGGAGAAACTTTCGAAATCACAGCTATAGCTAATAATCCTGAAGACCAAATTAACCCTACGAAAGTGATGCCTATCGAAAAAACCCACATGCCAGATACTTTAAAAATGATCAAAGAAGATAATAATGTTCCAGATAAATCTACTTCAAATATTATTACTGGTTCTACAATTGTTTTCGTAGACGACGATCCCTTTGCTCAATTTAATCCCACACCAGTATTAAAAAAAACAATAGATATCAAAACTTCTTCACAAACGATTAAATCTTCAAAAGGTGTACAGAAAAGTAAAAGATCCACAAAAAGTAAAACTAAATCTCAAACTTCTACTATTATACCTACCAAAACGAAGAAAAATAATGTGGACTCACTAAAAACGAAACCACAAGTTGATAATAAAATTAAAGATATTAAACCACCAAAAAATGATTTACTAGGATTGGGTTCTATAAATATAGATAGTCTTCAAGCTATTGCACCCCTTCTTAATTCTATGGCAGGATTTCTTACGACTAATCTAAAATCAAACAGAAGAAATGATATAAACATTACTGCTAACACAAAAAAAGATAATATAGATGCAACTAAAAAAGTTATTAACAAAAACTCTAATCAAATAAGTGAAAATAAAGACCCAGTTCAAATGGTAGATGTACAAAATAGATCTCCTATTTATATTCCAGTTAGAGGTTTAGGGGATGATTTTGAAATAGCCGAAAGTCAAAATATCGCTAGTTTCGACTGGGTAGATCCACCTCCAAATAAAAAAACTCCCGAAATACACGGAAGTTCTTTAATGACTCACGGAATACCAATATCTCCCGGTGAAATAATCACCACTAACTCCGATGTAATCGTTGGAAAACCCGGAAGGGTGGGTCCGAGAATACCCCCCATACCTCTCACAAATACAATCGGCGAAAATGACATAACGGTCGAACTACAACCCCCACCTATGCATGAAAATATTTGGCATAAGAAAAATCACGAATACAAGAGAATTCCGATAACTAATAACTTTGAAAAACCTCATCAGTACCACCATCAAGAAGAATATTTAAAGCCGCCGCCTCCAATACAAAATTCGGAATATATTATACCGATAAAGGGTAATGAGATATCGAGAAATGTTCAAAATTATGTTAAAAATGAGAAAAAATATGAACCTGTTCGTTATCAACATCAAGAACAACACGCAAGTAACAACCGGTTAGTACATGCTTATAACATTAATCAGGAAGCAACTTTTAATAAAGTCATAAAAAATAATGTTCCAGAACGTTCAAATAACCATGAGTATCTACCACATAATCATCATGATATTCCGTTCCGTCTACAAGAAGAAATATTAAGAGGAACTAAATTAAACAACATCAATATAAAACCATCCGTAATCAATAATGAGCCTATAATGTTACCAGAAGTTATCGAAAGATCCACTGGACAACCACTTCTAGTCAACATACAACCAAGTCAAATTGCTTTTGTAAATATACCATACAACAGAACAACAGCTTTAATTTATGGCGGATCTACTGAACCTCACAAAAACGGTCAATATTTCAATGATCCATCTCCGTATCCTCTACAAGATTATTCGATAGCGGATGGTAAAGATCGTCCTTACATACCACCTTCAGTTTATCAACCAGATTTACCAAATCAAAAACGAGTTAATGGGGTAATCAAAGTAGAAAATCAATTAATTAGACACGATTCAATAGGTAGTAATAATCAAAATATTCATATAAAACCTACTAGGATCGGAAATTTTAATGTACGCGAAAATCAAGAGGTTAGTATACCTCCTGTATCATTTGGTGTTATACACAGCGGAATTGATTTCGACGCTCATATTATAAATCATGAAAATACATTTCCGAATCTTATCAAAAAACCGTATGATGATTTAAGTGAGAATCAGAATGATAAAAATAAGTTTAATATTGCCAGAAAACCTGTTCTCACTTACCCTAGACCTGTTTATAATCAAGAAGGTATTGTTGATAATTCGATCAAACTATCGTCTAGTATTCAGGATCATAAATATCAAACACCTTCAAAAATATATAATAATATACCAAGACCACATCAATATGGTTCGAAGAATCAAAAAACAGACATTTCTGAGATTATGTTACCTCCCACAACGCAAAAAATACAAATAAATAATTTGTTTAATCAAAATTCTCATAAACTTCCGGAGAATTTTAAACCTTCTTATCCAATACTCGAAGTGCATTTACCACCAATTAATAATCACCAACAAATAAAAGCACCACATGAATATGATAATTATGATAATCATAAAGTTGATGATTTGGAAAATGAAGATGACGAAGTGATTGAAGAATCCAATACTAGACCACTACGTCCTGGTGAACTACCCTATGAAATTGTTAAATTACAAGCTACAACTACGAAAAGAATTCCTATTTTCCGAGAAACAAAACCAAAATTTGATGAAAATACGTCAAAAATAACAAAATTAAATTACGAAAATAAAACTTTATATGAGAATATGACAGCCAAACAAAAATTAACTACTGAAAAAATACTTTTTCCCGATTTTGATAGAATTAACCTTCATGGTGTTGGTTCGCATGAAATCGTCTCACCATATAAACCAGAAAAGAAACCAGTGCTTATATTTATAGATGAAAAAGAAGAATCGAAACATAAATTCTTTAATAAAGATAATGGAGATAATAGAGATCGACCTTCGGTAACTTCTCTACCTATAAATACTTTTAAAGAAAGTTATAATCATACTACCGTTACTTCGAGACCGACTAATGAATTTACTGAAAATAATCGACCTAAGGTAACTTCTCTACCGATTGGTAAATTCAATGAAAATGTTTTTCAAAATAATCCTACTACTACATCGAAATCAATCAATATATTTAAAAAAAATCGACCAGAAATAACATCATTACCAATAAATGTATTTAAAGAATACAATTCGCAATATTCTACTACATCAAATCCTGTTAGTACTTATAAACAAGAAACTAGACCTACAGTTTACAATCCTCGACCTTCAGTAACATCTTTACCTATAGATAAAGTTAAATTATTCAACAACAGAAACAGACCACCGATAATATCGATGGCTAGTACAAACAATAAAAATCGTGGGACTCAAACTGAAAAACCATTCTCCGGGTTACCTTCTAAGACAATTTCGTTCAATGAAATAATTAAAAAAGAAGCGATAGTACCTAAAAATACGATCTATAAACGTCCAACAAGAAGACCGTTTACTAGTAAACCAACACAAACATCCATCGCCGTAGATCATAAAACAACCGTTAGACCATTAACTGACATGGAAATATTGAAACCACCGCCGTTAATTCCCGAATATTTTGATAATTCTACCAGTACGAAACCTCAAGAACCAGTACCGAAAATATCGGTAGTAATGGTACCTCCACCACTTCAAACTGATGAAGATGTATTCGGTATGATTCCTCCTCCTCCGATTACCTCTACATCAAAATATTTTATGGAAAAAGATGTTTCTAGTAATAAAACGGCATCTACTACAACTGAGGTATATAAATTATTAACCCTCGAACATCCTACAAGAAAATCGAATTATAAAACTTCAATAACTACGACTAAAAGAAGAAGACCTGTTTATACAGGTTATACGTCTACGTCTACTTCAAATATTATTAAACAATCACCTAAAACCACACCGAAAACTATAATTAGTCCAACTGTAACTAATAAAGATGTTAATGTTAACATAAATATAAATTATTCTTCATCTACTACTACAATATCTTCATCAGAACAACCATCAACTAGTGAAGAAAATCGGAATATAATTCATAGTTTAGATAATAGTACGACTAGTTTAAATGAAGGAACGAGTATTAAATTTGATGTAATAACATCAGAAATTCATAATACCGGAAACGATATCAAATTAGAATCTACAACGCCGCTTCCTTCTACGATAAAAACAATCTACAATGAAACTAAAAGTAAAATAACAGTACCTACTAGATATATTACTCATACTAAAACAGCTACTGTGACTATAACAAAAACTACTGTTGTAAAATCACTCGGTATGACTCCTTCAACTTTAACAATATTAGTAACTGAAACCGAAAAAACAACTATCATCGATACAGTAACAGAAGTTCATACTCTAGTAAAACCGACTAATATAATAGAAACTGTAACGACTACTATTAAACAAGCTAGTTCTTTATACCCTTACGATATATATGGTAGTCAGTATCCCCCTATTAAAGTTAAACCTACTATATCATCACCGATTTTCAATAACACGGTTAAAGAAGAAAATTCCGAGGAAAATCTTGAGGATTTCATAATTCATGAAACGGATCCGCCCATCACCAAAGATGATAACCGAAATCGTATACCAGCAGAAGAGAACGAATCGATTTTGGTTGTAATGACGGATAAGAACACGAAAAATATCGTTAAAGTACCAAGTTATGAGACACAAGAAAGAGACGAGATGATTACGACAAATAGAGATAACAATATTTTTTTGAGCGGGATATTGATCGATCACCAGGAAGATAAGAAAGAGGAAGTACTCGAAGGGTGCGAGATTGAGTGTAAGGCTTCGAGAAACGAATTATGTCAGAAGATAAATGGTGTTTCGAGATGTACGTGTAGACCCGGATTTGCTAGAATGTTTCCGGATAGACCTTGTTTGCGTAAGTGAAATATTTTTATTTATAACAATTATTATTATATTTCTTATACTAGTAGGTCGTGTGGCATCTTGTTGACAAGGAATTTTAGTCCTCTGTTCCGCAATATAAAGTTATCGACTCACTTCAACTTTTTTTTGACATCGATATCTCGACCCCTGTACATACATCCCACCCGGACCATTATCAAAAAAACAATATAAAAATTTTACAGTCACCAACTTACAAAACGCATCGCAGTTATCGCAATCTGCGGTTAGGCGCGCAATAATAGTCATACTACGACGTAGTACGGTTTCCAGAGAAAAAGTCTTATTTGTTTAAAGACTTAAAAGTTGAGAAGAAGATTTGATCATCGATTGTTGTAAGACAATCTGTGAATCCGAAAGACGTACGGCTTCCAAATAAGACGTCTCATTTGTTTAAAGACGTAAAAGTTGAGGAGATGCTCAAAAGATTTGAGCTTTGATTGTTTAAAGATAATCTGTGAATCTGAAAGACGTACGGCTTCCAGAGAAGAAGTCTTATTTGTTTAAAGACTTAAAAGCTAAGGAGTTGCTCAAAAGATCTGATCATCGATTGTTGTAAGACAATCTGTGAATCTGAAAGGCGTACGGCTTCCAGAGAAAAAGTCTTATTTAATTAAAGGCTTAAAAATTGAGGAGATGCTCAAAAGACTTGAGCTTTGATTGATGTAAGATAATCTGTGAATTTGAAAGACGTACGGTTTCCGGAAAAGAGGTTATTTCGTTTTAAAGACGTAAAGACGACGGATCGCTTAAGTCCACTATTTTATTGAACTTTATATATTTGCCGTTTATGTTGATAAAAACTTTTTATCTAACCTACTGGCTGTTTCTAAATAATACCCCAGATAACAAGAACTAAATCATAACCCTACAGTACTGTAAAAAATTAGTAGAATGACTGGATTTTCTTGAAAAGGTGATAAGATATTATGAACATTTCATTCTTGATTGGCGTTTTATTCTCATACCCCAAACAAGTTTTTCGTCGTATCGAGTTAAAAAAATCTTCATCACCAGCGAAATATGCTTCATTAATAACATCAGATCACAAGGTGACCTTAGTTTTATATATTACGTCAATAATTGATATTAAAGACAATGAAAATTTAAACAACAAACTATGTTTTTTCATTTTTTTGAAACTCAAAGTAAATATATTAATTCAATAGCGACCTACACGTATGACGTCCAGGTAACTTTAGGACGAATTGGAAAAGACCATCTCCACTTCTATGATGACTTGAAGGATCCAAATTCCACAGAACACTACAAATTTGTTCAAGCTACTAACGAAGCTTTGGACAGGATGGTAATGCAATCTGATCTGAGAGATATCTCTCACGGTAAGTATTACAAACCGGGGGCGATAATTTTAGAAGCCCAAAAAAATCTTAGGTAGGATAAAACCCATTGTTTTAAATCTATTATTTTTAAAATAATAAAAGTAGCTTCAATTAAATGGCTGTCACTTTTTTCTGACTAAAGCTGGTACTTCATAAACGTCATATGCAGTTGGCAATGCGCCATCTGTGTGTCTGTCACACCACTTATTGGATGATGTAATACACAACTAAAACGTTCTCTAAGTAAATATTTTTCCAACTACTTTGTTATGGGTAACTTTTCTAAAAATTTCGAGTAATAACTTGCATTATCCATTAATATTCTACAGTTTTGACGAA
This sequence comes from Diorhabda sublineata, assembly GCF_026230105.1. NCBI lineage: Eukaryota > Metazoa > Arthropoda > Insecta > Coleoptera > Chrysomelidae > Diorhabda > Diorhabda sublineata. The sequence goes on from NC_079479.1 coordinate 9,325,872, forward strand.
GATGTTTATTATTTTATCATTCTGCGCCTTTTCTTTGATGGTGGATTTAAACCAGTAGATGAATTATTTGAAAAAGTCTGTATTCGACATCAAACAGTTTCATCTTTACTAAATTTATTTGGAAAATGTCCCTCGTTGATTCGTGTTTCATTTAAATAAAATATATTTCTTCTTTGGTTTCTCATTTTTTCTATAGTCCTCTGGTAAATTCTACAATATCGTTTCTTTCTGGTTCACGCTTATTAATAATGAAGTGAAACTAGTTTACTGGACAAAATTTGTAATTAAATTTGTAACTAATTTGCGATTTTTATTCTCTAGGTATTAAAGTTCACGCATTCGAACCTGCCGACGAAGGAATCGTAAGCAAATTTTATCTACAACTTTCCGAAAATGTAGAACAAAATCGTTTAGAAGATATATTCAAGAAGTATCTCTTGAACAACAGCTTGAGTTTAGGCGGTACCGACATTTTCGCCAGCCCTAGAATCGAGCTAGAAGCTAATGACTTTAACGAGTGTTCAAATACAAATTTCCACGACTGTTCAGAAAACGCACACTGCTTTAACCTGAAAGGAACGTACTCTTGTAGTTGTAAGGAAGGTAAGGAAAATATTTTTTCTTTACAAGGATCAGAAATATACCAAATACCCTTCAAATATTATTTTTATATTTTTTATATATACTGAAACAAATGTTTTTGAAGAATAAAAATATTAGTATGTCATAAATCTTTTCTTTGACCAAATAATTTTTACAAACGCTCCTATATGGTGACTTAAGATCAATATTGATGAATTCTAACTCAACTTTCAATATATCATTTGAAAATTTTGACCTTCGACCTTTAGTAACTGTTTTTACACACATAGGATCGATGCAGATTCCTGGGAATCAGGATCTCGAATGAAATTCGACTCCATGGGAATTTTTTTTATTCGATCATCGCTTTTTAGACTAATTAGATCAATTTAACGATTAAAATCGGAGAGATTCAAGTGAGGTTAGGATATTTTCAAAATATCAGTTGATATTTTGACGAAATATGAATAACATCACAAATTTATAACCGGATCACTTCACTGGAATGACTATTCGTATAAACATGACATTCCTTTCGATGGTTCTTCATGATGTTTCATACACTACCTGCTTTCAAAGTTACCAATACTAGCACTGCTCTATTTACTTCCTTAAATTATAATTTTGATTCACTTTGAGGAATTTGATTAACTCATTACCTTTTATAACTAGTAGAATTCCCTTTATCAATCACTTAATTCAATTAATTGCGTCAGAACTGCAGTTTTTCCTTTTCGTCACTGTTAACATTGTGAAAACGCAAAAATAGTTTCTGAACTTGCGAGTGGAGAAGAAAAGGTTTATGCTTTCCTTAGTGATTCACCGTTACCCCATTTTCCTCCACATATATCTTCTCCGGTGTTAAGTGATTTTTCTCAATTAATTCTTCAAGAAGTACAAAAAATCCTGTCACAAAAACTATGTTGAATCCACTAGCTCGCGTTCCTAAAGTTACTTCTAGCTTTCTTAAAGTAAATTCTGGATGAGGCTTAATGAATCCTTATATCCAGTATCTTCCAGCACTTTTTGTTACTTTAGTGATCGCCATTCGAAGACAAGCCCCATAGCATTCTCCCATGATTAGTCCAAATAACAATTCTTTTATGGTCTTCAAATTGATTGGCGTGTCTTCTAGATCTTCTGCAAAATAGTCTTATAACCTCAATGTTTTTAACAAAGGTATAGCTGGGGAACGTTTTCTACGTAGTTATCTAGCGTGGTTCGTGAAACATTGAACTGAAGAGAACCTTGGATTATAGCTTTAGCGCCCGCTTTCGATTGGCTTGCTCTGCCTGTTAGTAGAACCCTTATAAGTAAACACCATCTAAAAATATGAATTCATTCAGGATGGGGTAACCCCATTTTGCACTCCTTTGGACTATTGCACATCGAATCATTTTTTTTTCAGGAAAACTGAACTACAAATTGACACACTGCTCAATTAAATTCATTTCGCTCACTTATATTTATTTTTCTTTGTAGGTTATTCGGATTTGTCGGAGAATATGCTATATCCTGGAAGAATATGTTCAGCGGATCAAGTGGGTTGTGAAACATGTAACTATCATGGTACTTGTTACACCGCAGGAGCTGAAGATACATTCTGCGATTGCTTCCAATGGTATACTGGACAATATTGTCATATTAATCTCAAAGGTAAGTTATTTTCAATTATCAAAGTTATAAGAATGAAAACCTACGAGAAAAAGTACATAAAAAGTGAGGATAACGTATTATAGAACATTTCTACGTATTTTGAAACAAATCTTCATTATTATCTTCAAAATATGCTTCACGTCAATGCTTCGTCCAATTTTCCATACACTTGTTGTAAGCCACGACTGGAATCACCTTCAGTATCTTAACCTAATCAATTTTCATGGCTTCAATAGACTCAAGGCACGTTTTTAAAAGTGAATTCTTGAGTTTCAAAAAGAGGAAAAAATCGCAGAGATACAAATCTGGTGAAAAAGGTAACAGCGCGATAACTTGAAAATCTATCATCATGGGCAAATATTCAACGACTCTACAAAACACTTTCGAAACATTTTCAGTAATTTTATTCGAAGGAAAGGGGTACAAATATTGCTCCACGTCTTCATTGGACACAACAAGATTTGTCGTTACAGATCAATTAGGCTTATACCATCTTCTTAAGCTGTGTGCTGTTGGTGAATTAACACCATATGTGCTACGATGAAATTCACAGACTCGCATTTAACAAAGCATATAACACAAAACGTCATTTTGACAATTACTGAGCTGGACGTTGATTGAAGCATGCTACTGCTATATAGTGAAAACCATGTGGAACCCAAGAGCTTCCTCTTTGGTCAGTCACATCGGATTCACGGATGAATATCTACAATTTCATTAAATCAGATATTTCTTTGTTATTGTAGGCTTCAAGTTATTAAATGAAGCACCATAACTTCTATTAATTAATGGTGATAAACTTTGTTTTTTCTTATTTTTAGTTATATTGATAGCTTTAGTAACACTTGGTACATTATTATTGGGATTACTACTAACTTGCATTATACTTACATGCGTGAGAGGTAGACATGTTGAAGTTCCTGGTGGAATCAATTTCTTACCTCAGGGTAATTCCGGTAGGAGAAATACCCTTGATAGAAGAGCTATGATCCAAGATACGAGTTCAGAAGAGGATAATAAATCGGATACGTCGCGATATGTGAAAGTAAGTAACTTGGAATGATAAATGTTCAGCGCTCGAATTAGTATTAATTATTCGTTAAGATTGTACGAAATTTTGAATGTGGTTTTTCAATTTTTAATCGTATAGGGTTGTAGACAAACAGACGCCTTATTACTTCAGTAAAACGCTGCAAATCTCCTATTTGGAACTTGGTTTTTTGTTTGTAGAAACAGAAGGCTGCTCCCCAAAGGAAAATATCGAAAGTTTCCTTAAAGGTAGCCGAACGCATCGAACCCGCAACTACGAATCATAACATCACATCCGCCGAACAAAAAGATAGATCTTTAACGGTGATGATTCCTCGAGCAAAGTACCATCCAGCTCCGCCGACATCTCCATTATCAAATTATACCAGTTTCGATGTACGTAAACCTTCAGTTCCCTCGATTACTAATGAAGCAAAACTTCTGAGCTTATTAGATGCCGGACCTTCTCCAAATCAGGTAATTATATAAATATAACTGCGTAAATTTTTCCATAGATTAGTTACAATTGAAATCCTCGCCATATTTCCATATTTCATTCAATGGAGTTTCTCTAGATCGGGACATAAATTTATATCATTTTGAAGTGGTTCCTAAGAATTGCCTTCAATGCAAAAGGAGCAGATCATATGGTTTATAACAATCCCTGCCTCACCTAACCCAACCTAACCTAACCTAACCTAACCTAACCTAACCTAACCTAACCTAACCTAACCTAACGTAACCTAACGTAACCTAACGTAACCTAACCTAACCTAACGTAACCTAACGTAACCTAGCGTTACGTTAGGTTACTATCTAACCTAACCTGACGTAATCTACTCTAACCAAAGTCCCTAACTTTGCGTTTTTTGTTCTCTTAAAGGTTAAAAGAAAAAATACAGGCATCAGAAGGCAAAACGTGTTCTAAGTGATTCATATTTTTATCTATTCGCTTACAAAAATAAGAACCCTTATCAAAATCGTCTTCTATTAGTTCCTTAATTGGTACCGTTTTGTAAAAACGCATTTTATTGAGTTTTAATATGTTTACTATCGATTTATGATCAAGTTTGAATGTAGTGGATGCTTTTCTACTCGATCTATATGGATTTTCCTGAAACTGTCACCAAAATAATAAATTTATAAACTGTACAGGGTGTGGCGTAGAAAGTTTTGATCAAAAGTACAGTTATGTTATAAATCGGAAATTATGAAGAAATACATTATGGATGACGAATTTAGAATTTGCGTTTCAAAAAAAAACTAGTCCACATTAATCTCCTTTAATAACGAAGTTAGTGACTTTAAATTATAACCTACAAAAACAAGCGCTTTCCTTTTTTCTCTGTAATTTTTTCAACCCAATTCGTATCGATATTTCTTATATCAAAATTAAACCAATTATGAAACACTTAAAAAGTAGTTTCAATATTAGCAAAGGTTCTCATCATTAGAAACGTTGACTAGGTACAGTAAAACGAAGTGACTTTGAATATAAAGAGTTTTGTTTATCAAACAGAACATTTTCCAGATAGATGGCTCTGGTGTGTTTATTTCTTAGTAGACAATTAATTTTTAGTTAGTATGGCAACACTGTCTAGCTTGTTCAGGCACCATTTTGCAAACCCGATACTTTCTCACATACTTAGTACATGCATAAGTTTGATAAAAACTTGTAGAAAATAACCTTGTACAATCACAAAAATGTGAGTAACAAGTTTTTATCTATTAATTCATTGTTAGCTATTTCTTTAATTACTTTGTACTGCAATTAATTGATATGATATTCTTCGCACCATTTGCAATGGTTCGGCTTGTCTTTTACAACATGGAAAATGAGTAATTCGCGAAACAAGTCGTTTAGAAGGGCCCTTTTCATTAAAAGCATCACCAGCAGAAAAAATTGACCAACGAAGAAACGAGAGCGTTTTAGTTATTCGGCTCGATATAGTACAAACCAACAAGATTTATTTGATAAATTGAAAAAAGGAAAATTTTTATTTCAATGTAAATACACCAATATTGTGATAATGATCAGTGTTTTCTTTTCAGTCGGAGCGTATCCAGCAATTCAATAACGTTCCCAGCGAATTACTCAGCGAAGATAAAACAAACTCCAGAAAAACTTCAGGAGCACTAATTTCAGCTGGTTTTGAAGTTTCAGCAACAGTTGTCAATAATATGGGTACTTTAGGTACAACTTGCGGTACAGAAGCTGATAGAAGCGAAAATGCTACACTTATTCAAAAAATTAGTGCAGATTTATTATCCAGTACTGGTACGAGATCACAATTCAACACGTTGAGACAATCATTAATGTAAGTAGACAAAATTTGGTACATTCTATTAGCACCTAACCTAACTTAACCTAAAAAGATGTTTTATTCTTAGCTCCGCAATTCATTATTTTGCTTCCATTAAACGTAGAATCCTCCCAAAAGAGGCTAATTTTCTGGAGGTTTTCATGTTCTACTTCCCAAATTATTAGCACTGTTCCTCCGAGATACGAAGATGGTACCAGAAGTACCTGGCCTGATTTGCCTGAAATGGCGGTAGTTACATAGGTTTAAGGCTGAATTTTTCGTCCATCAACAACAAAAGAACAATTCAACCAATGGACTGAAAAGAGAGAACACGTTCCAAAGAAGGCAAAGACCATTCCATCTGCATTCATGTTCAAGGCGACGGTTTGAACGGCGAGTATTACGCAACGTTTGAAGGAAGAAATCAAATAAAAACGGTCGCATTTGGCTAAGAAGATAAGGTTGTTCCATCAAGTGCACCAGCTCACACATCCGTTATTGCAATGACCAAAATTAATGAATCAAAGTTTGTATTGCTACCTCATGCACCCTATTCGCCAGATTCAGTCCCCTCGGATTATTTTCTGTTTGCAGTACTGAAAATATGACTCAGTGGTCGAAGATTTTCCAACAATGAAGAGGTGATGTTGGTTTTGAGGAACTTGACGATTCTTATCATAAAAATAGTAAATTTTTTTCCAAAATTCTCGTGTTTTCTGTTAATTGCGCCAGGAACCACTGAGAAGATTTTTGTACCTAAAGGTCAAGATATTCGCAACGCAACGTCTTTAAAGCTTGCTCGCAGAATCTGCTGTCATCATTTTCTGGCATGCTTATCACCTTAAGAAATCACAATAGGGATCTGGTAAAAATATGAAGTAATTGACTTTGTTCTAGAGTTTTTTCACACTCTTACGCTAGTTTGGACTTGCACTAAATATCTTTCGGTGATTAAAGTCCACTCAGTTATCGAAAAATTGAAAATATACTTCCTAGCGAGGTTTTTTTTTGAAAATCAGGCCGCGCAGAAAGAAGATTATGTAATACAAAGTTCTGTTTCAGTGATGAAGATGTAAAAAGTGAAGGGAATATGGACACTGGTTCAACCTGGTTACCTAGAGTGATGTGAGTAAAATAATTCTTGTTATAATCAAAATTAATTAAAGAATTTAAAAGCGATCAACAGAATTCGGTGATAAGATGTATTTCAATGCCAAAATTTTTTATGTTTCAAGTTTAAAAAATAATTTATTCATTAAATAAACAATGAACAATGAATTATAATATAAAGAGATACGTATTTCGTTAATGTAAGCAAATTGCTTGTTTTTCCTAGTATCCTCCGCCGTTTAATTATTAGATAATTTGTCGCTCCATCTCTTGGTGGGTATTCCAAAGCTTCGGCGCCCTAAAGGCGACTTATCTGTAGCTATTATTCCCAATATCGATTTACAATAAGTGTTTTTCCAGCGATCTTACGCACTTTTGTCATTTCGGAAATTTCTAATATTCTCTTTGTGTTCGATATGTCTGGTCTGGTTTCCTTGTAGAGTTGGGATTTGGATTCGATTCTTATCGTATCTTTCAGGAAAGCTGAAGTTCGTGCTGCTTTTGCTGCTTGGTTTCTTCGATAACACCGTATCCTGATATTTCTATGTCTAAATATTTAAATTTCATCTCTTGTTGAATAATTCCATCATTTACAACCAGTTTGCACTTCGGTTTTGCTGCAGATATCTTCATTTTTAAACTTTTTGCCGTTGTGTTGAATTTGAATAGTAATCTCCGTAGGTTATCTTCAACAATACGGGGATGAGAGAATCTCCTTATTTTCAGAAATTTCTTTGGTAGTTATGCCATTAATTTTGTTTCTTTGGTAAATGTTTTGGTATTTGCTTGTTGTATAGAAGGTGTACCAGTTGTATTCGGTAAAACGCCTTTTCCAGTTCTATAAAACACATGAACGCCGGTTTGTTATACTTTATACTGGATTTTTCAGTTATTTGTCGCATCTTCCTGATTTGAAACCTTGTTGTTCATCGCTCAATGTGGTGAATTCATTTATTTTGTTTGTCATGATCTTTGTTACTAACTTCAACGTTTATGCCTCGGCAGTTTGCAATTAACTTTCTGTCTCCTTTTTTGAAGTTCATTTGGAATATCGTCTGGAGCTGGAGTTTCATTAATGCAGTTTCTATATCTCTTTCTTCTATTTCAGCTATTTCGTTAGTTGTAATTTCTGTATCTTCTTTTTATACAATTCTTCAAGATATAAGTTTACTTTGTTATATAGTTTGATCAATCAAGAGATACCTTTTGGTTTATTATTGCAACCTTCTAATTAGTTAAACGTATACAACAGCAACATTTTCCAGAATTTTTTTCTCATTATCATATGAACATCAATTATTTCCAGTCACATATGATGTTCTTAAAGTAATTAAACTTTTTTCGATTTAAACATCCTGTATTAAATGACATTTATGAAGGATACATTGGAAATTAGTTCTTTATCTTCATCTGTAACATCTTCTACGTCCTTTTCTGGGGTTTCGTCTATTATCCTGTAGCCGATTCAGATCCTATAAAGATTTATCCCTGATGAGTTCTTTTCTAAGCATTGTGAGTTATTTTTTTTTCTATTCTGCTTACCAATAATAATGGAAACGTGGAAGATGTAAGATCTTTTCTAGTGTAGCCGTTGGGTTCTTTGGTTCCAATTGTACCAAAACAAACCAATTTTTGTACCTTATGTATTCAGTAACTATCATAGTAAAATCTGAAGGTTATGACCCAAATTATGCCTGGACTATTGTGGAGTTTGAAATCTATATAAAGCTTATTCATATTTCAATTAATTTTTGGTACTTCATCATTATAAACATTCCCAAAGTTTAACAATAATGTATAGTGATATTTTTTCAAAATTCTTATACAGGACGATATCTGAAACATTATCTTATGATGAAACAACAACTCCAACGCCTATGAAGCGTCTTCAAACTGATTTCGACTCAAAGCCGTCTTCTCAGCATCCAAATGACGTGAGTATTTTTTTTTAATATTATACAGAAATTCATTTTATAAAAGAAATATTGTAAAAAGATATTACAGGAATGAATATTCAAAGGAAATTGAAATATCATAATACAGTTAATTTGTTAAATTTAAAATAGAACGACCATCTTCTCTGCTTGTTAATAGTATACATAGAACAGGAATCAGCCCAACAGAGTCGCTTCAATCAAAGAAATAAAGTAAACTAGCTAAAAACAATATTCAAACGACCTCATATGTCGAAGAAAAAACAACAGTTTCACCAAAAAAAGTGCACCGATTCAAAAATCGATGGAAACGATGGTTAAATTGAACGAATTGATTCCTCACCCACCATACAGTCCAGATCTGGCTCCCAGTGACCACTGATCTCAAAAAATGCTCGCCGGTAAGAAATTCGGCTCGCATGAAAAAGCAATTGATGAAACTGAAGCCTATTTTGAAATAAAAGACAAATCCTTCTACATCAAGAAGTTAGAGAAGCGTTGAAACGATTGTATAGCTTTTGAAGGAGATTATATTGATGAATAAAATCGGATTTTGTCAAAAATTGTGTTTTTCTTAATCACAAGACTTATTATGTTATCCGAAACAAAACAAAAAACGATTGGTTGGCATCCAACGAGAAAAACAAACTTTTGGAAAATGGAAATATCTTTTTGGACTTATAAGACTCTGAATTATCAAGAAAAAATCTCGATCGGTCACTCCGACTTAATTCAAGTTGTCCCATTTGTATCGTCAATCTTAAACTCGATCAAAAATCGCTTTATATGAGAAAATATATTTTTATCAAATACTAATTTTGATTTTAATTTCCAGGAAGCGAATACTATGGCGGAACGAGACTTGGGATCAACTTTTTTACTTCCTCATACTCATCTATATAAAGCTGAGAGGGTAAGATGAAACTTAATATTCACAGCATTCACTTAAAGTATCGATTTGTTTTCGGATATTTGGGATCATGTTGGATATTTGAAACTTACCGAAAATTAGGAATATCTACACCATTACCATCTTGATTCTTCCACCAACAATATTTTCTATTTGTCTTCTTTCCCAATCCAAACAAAGTAATTGTTCAAAAAAATAATGTTATATACATTGAACTCCAATATTCTATAATCATTTTTATCAATTTATTGCTCATGCAGAGCTCAGCCTCTACCTGTACACATCCTAAAGCTGAGGTTAGTCCAGCCCGGCTGGTGTCGTACAAACTCGCTTCTATCGACAACTTACATGTTGTTGAAATCATTTAAACATTTTGAGTTTAAATTTTTCTTCTTCTTCTTTCTATTTTCGACTAGTCAATGTTCTCCAGGACCATCTCTTGGAAGGTCGGCCAAGAGGTCTCCTTGAAGTTGGTATTTCATCCTTTGCCAATTCAGCCCATCGATTTTTCTTCATTTTTTTCACCTGGTCTATCTCCAATATCATCGTCTTAATTAATATTCTTTTTAGTGTTTGCCATGATCGCTTTGTTGATATGCATCTCAATTTTGGTAACTCAAATTTTTGTCCATTATGAATCAATCTTACACTTGCGTCACCTTAAGTGCAACGACAGCTCATGGACAATAAAACGAAGACTGCAGAAAAAATAACCTGATCCCTAAACACCTACGATTAGTCCAAAACGGACGTTAAAACAATGAGGATCTATTCTATTGTCAGATGAGACCAGAAACCAAAAAGAGCAGTTGCAGATTGCTGCTTTGAAGAGCGGAGCACTTATAGAGATGGTTCTACATGGAGGGGAGTTTCTATAGCAGCATGAACCGACTCTGTGTTCATCGTAGGAGAGACCGTGTTCAAGAAGAGGTTTAACAGCTGATAGATACACCGAAGAGATTTTAGTGGTACCGTCAACTACATTGGAGAAGAATTCACCATTATCCATGACAATGCGAGGTCGCACACCGCCAGAATCGTGGAAGATTACATTGCAGAAGTAGGTTTTCGGGTTATGGAGTGCCCAGCATACAGTCCTGATCTAAATCCTATAAAAAATATATGGGATGAGTTAAAAAGAAGAATTCGAGATAGACTTAATACCCCAAACTCGATTACAGAGCTTATGGTTGCATTAGAAGAAGACATTAACATTCCACAAGAAACAATAACTAATTTTGATAGATCTATGTCTAATCGTATGTGAGATGTTATTAGATCAAGAGGAGGTTATAGCCATCATTAAAAACTTGAGTTTTAGGTTTTAAATTGTCAATTTATGTTTGATTGATTTGTTTTGCTTAATACAAAACATAGGAAGTCGATTTCTATGGACGGATGTATATTTCCAGTATGTCTTGTTCCCATATGTCTTTAATAAGCTCATACAATTTTTTCTTTTCCTGGTTTTATTTTATTTCAGGTGTTTTATTGACGATTGTTCTAAAATCCTCATAGCTGAGGCTTGTTTTGTGATTTCATGAAAATTTTTTTCTGCATAATTTGGTTGTTTTTGATTTCTAGTTTTCTAATTATATTGATCTATTGACTTCGTTCTTTTTTTGGAAACTACGATCGGGTTAAACCGATCATGTTCGTAAGCTAATCCGGATCACTTTCATTGTTGTTCGGAAACTGGTCGAGTTAATCGGTTCGTAGTCATATGATCCTTTCTACCCTGGAAAATCGGTGGGTAAAAGCGATTAACTAAAGAGTTGTTTCATTTGTCTATGGTTTTTATGAAATTCAATAGATATTTGTATGCCAAGGACTGAACGTGCTACTTTATTGGACGAATCTGAAAATTGCGAGACGAGCGAAGCGAGGCGAGCAACAGACGAGTCCAACAAAGTAGTATTTCAGCTGCGGCGTACACAACATTTTTTATACGACGCGTAAAATCCAAAACTTTTTCAATTACACTGAGGAAAGAAAATAAATAAACATTTTATTTATTGAACAATATAATGTACTTAATGATATTTGCAATTTCAATATTAATTTGCAAAAAGTAATGTTGATTGTACCTCCAGGATAAATATCAATATTTATTGAATTGGATGCAGGTGGAATATATATATGTCTACTAGATGTTGATGGATAAAACAAGTAACAAATAATTTCATAAAATTAAAAATTTGAGGTTATGCAAAATCATCGAAGTGAAACTGTCAACTGTCAACATTGAATTGACTACTCCAGAGCGTCCCGAAAGTGTTTTGTAGTACGGAACTGTCACTTTCACTCAAAACGCAACTTTCGGTTGGTAAATGAATACAGATGGCGTCGTCTAAAAAAATTCCTTATTCCTCGTATGACTACTATTATTTTTTGTGAGAAGATACTAAAGTTTGAGGTTTTCATACTTTGAAAATTTCACCATAAAAATACTTGATAAGTTCTAAACTTCAGTGCAAAATCCGCGAGAGAGGATAAATCTTTGTAGTAGTAAAAAACTTCTTTTATGTCATGTTTTAAATTTGAAGTTTCCAACGAAAATGGAAGGTGTCGTTCGGAAACTGTCATCTAAACCTCGTTCTGGGTTTGGATCCTTAATCAGCTGATAGGTGATCTACCTCAGTCTCTAAAGACGATAACTTGGATATTGAAACGCTAGACAGAGAATGTAAACACTGTTCAATAGAAATATCATCAACGGCTCCAAAAATTTCTGCATCTGAATATAATTTAATTTTGATTTAATGATTTTATTTTTCAGGGGAGTGATATTTCAGGATTCGAATCCCTTTAGCAAAACTCCCAGGAAAAGGGAATGTTGTTATAATGATTTCGTAGCTGAAAAATGTGCCTTATAAATGTCCCGTCTGTGCCTGTGGTATTATATTATTTATTTATGAACTTTTTCACATTATTATAACAATTTTCATAAATATTTTCGTATTGTATAAAATATATTTTTATATAATTTTTATTTTAGTCATAATTATTGTGTGTGTGTGTGTGAGTGTGTGTGTGGAAAATTTTTTATTTGAAAAGTACTGGACTGTAATTATATTTAAAGTGCATCATTTTTTTTGGAAAAATGAGGAGTTGTAAAAACTAAATTAGGAAATATTATAAATAAACCCGATAAAAAATAACATGAAATTCTAATATTCCAGTAAGTTTCGTTTTTAAACGACATCGTATCCAATTGCATCTAAACTGGTTCTTATCAAATTGATAACTTTCAACTATTTCTATCAATCAAATACGATCCTCCAAAGTGAAAAGCAAAAGGAAGCAGAGAAAGAACAAGGTTCCCACTCTCCCCCAGCGTTTATTTCAAAAGAGTGAAAGAAAAATTTAAGATTATCGTGCCAATTAATTGGCAATTTAAAAAATTCTAAAAATAGTTTTCTCGTAGCAACTTTTGTTACAACTTTTCCCCTGAGATATTAGTTGTCAACTCGGTACAGAAACCTCATCAATAGTTTTGAGTTTGAGTATTTTTTCTTTAGTAGCAGCGTTGCCTCAAAGAACAATAAATGTCTACAATGGTGAAAACTCGTTTTTGTCAGTTTTGGCCTCAACGAGAACTGATTTTCTGTCTCTCACATGTTTAACTAACATATTTACCAATTTTTACCACCAAATATACCAAATAATAATATGACCTTCTTCATAACACGTTAAGCTCCGGTGTGGTCCATAACTACACGTTCCGTATTGGCTAGAGCGCTCCAATGGACTGCACGACATATTTTATTTCGAACCTTCTCCGCGGCTCTAGAGACCATATTTAAATGGTCCTGGGTCCTTGAAACAGTACCGCAAACTTGATCCTTTTGTTTTTTCATTTATTTTTTACTGCATCCTTCACAATCTCTTCTTATTTTGTAACTTGGACCTTCACTAGGCAATAGGTTTTGGCGTCCCTTAATCAGCAACAGTCGTAGTTTCTTTCATCAGTAACTTCTTTGCTACATTGATTTCAGAATCAGTAATTGCTATATTTTCTTTTTTATCATTCTTTTATAGAGTATGATCAAATTTATGTACCAAATAACAGCTCAATAACAATTTTCCTATGCCCTTTCAACGTCCTTCTCAAAGAAATTATAGTCGACCATGGCTTAAGGCTCTACAACCATTCCCGATCATGTTTCAATGCTTATTGTCTTATCACCATTTTGATCATTATTCTGCCATTTTAATATTATTTTTCCTTCATCGTTTTCATTGCTAGTAATTTCATTTCATCTATGGGTAGTCCTATTATTTCGCAATGTCCCCAATAAATGGGCTCCAAACGCTAAACGAACCTTCAGGTACTCGGCTTTGTAAAAATTTCTATATTCGAGTTTAATGCCGAGCCCCAGAGTTGTACTTCATATCACCAGATTGGTTTGAGAATAACTTTGTAAATCAAGACCTTGTTCTCAAGAGAAAGCTTGGAGTTTCGTCGATAATCCAGTAGAATTCATGCAGCTTGAGGCCAAGTTGTTTCCTTTTAGTGAATATGTGTTTTTTAGACAAATACGGGTTTTATTTTTTAGAAATTACATCGTCCAAATGTTGACCGTTACGTCGGAAACATTCTTGGAACCTGGCTTCGGTATTTCTTTACACTCTTTGGAGAAATGCCCACGAGATGCAATTGATTTCGCGAATAATATTTTCCTTCTCTTCAGAGATTATGAACGGACTTGTTTCGTACAGTTTTGAGATGCCTCCAGAGAAAAAAGTGCATGGAGGTAAGATCCGGGGACCTCGGGATGTCACTGAAACCGCTTATCAATTTGCTAGGGAAAAAATCACGAAACAACGCCATTACCAACGCCGTCTATGGAAATTGCTTGCACTTGACAATTTTCAAAAAAATCGGGTCCAATTATTTCCCTGCTTGACAACGCACACCAAACCATCACTTTGGGATTGTGAATAACTCCAAAAGATAGTGTTCATTGTGCGAAATTGCTTCAGCATTGTCTCATAGAAATTTTTACACAAATAACAAAAATCGAATACATCCCGACCACCTACAAGATGGTATGAAAACTGATCTTCATCATCCTAACGTCCTTACGCATATTGTGATCATTAGGCTTAAGCGCTTGCACAATTTAAATTTTAAACGGATAAAACTTAAGATCCTTATTCAATATTTCGTACACTATAGTTTTCGGAAGCCCCAAAGCAGTCGCTCTCTATCGACACTTGCCGCAACGAGTTTAATGTTTTCAATCGTTCTCCACGTCCGGGTGGGTGCCGGTCGTAGGTTATTTTCTGTTGAACTTGTTGTTCGGAGCCTTCGTATCCATGATCGAATCAAATGTACACTTGGGGCGTCTTCGGCCAGCAATGCTCACGAATCATTGGTTTTGAAGTACGCTTCGATGGAAAACGCGCGTTGTATATCCACTGCGACATCGCGACTAAATAACCACTACGAATGACGATGTCAGCGCTCTTCTCTCCCCGTCCCTCCGCTCAAGAGAAACTCGAAATTCAAATCCTGATCCTGCCACCGGTTATTTCCTTGCCGTTTAGACTCACGGGTGGGCAATTTCCTCTTCTATGAATTAAAGAATGTTGTATGTACAGATTTTGTTTCATTGACTTTTATTCCCCACAATTTGAGCCAAACTTGTAGATTATCCAGGTTGAATTGTAAAAGTTGGGATGCTATTTGAGGGTCTTCGTTGTTAGAAGAAAGCGAGTCCGACGTGTATAGTAAGTAAAGAAGCGGACTCAGTGAAGCTTTGGAGTCAGTCGGCGGTCAGTTGAATAAATTTGAGAAAGAGGTTGAAGAAACTTTCAATAATTCAAGTATTCATAGTTTTAAAATAATGTAAACAAGGACCAGTTAATGAGTTTGGATTCGGATACATTGTCATTTATGTAAAATGTATGGAAGTGATGTAAATACGAGACGAGTGGTATTTTAATTTAATATATTTATATGAAATGTACTCTCTGATTCTAATAATAGACATTTTGTAATATTCGGGAAAATTTAAGCAAAGTGCCAAGAAGACTAACTGTTTTTTTTTTAATTTTGTATATTGCGATATAAAAATTTTGTAAGATAATTTAACAACTATTATTGTCAATAAAATGATTTATATCAGATTTGCTTGTTTTTTTTTCTACATCAAACAGATCAATTACAAGTTCAAAAAATATTTTTTTGACGCAGCTGTTTTTGTAAGTAATTCGGATCATTCTAAAATAAAAAGAATGGTCAAAAATGAAAATAAACTAAAAATTTACAGAAAACATTTAATATCTGGATAACGGTGAGGCTTAGGTATAGGAAAGTATACATGAATTTGCCTTATTTTTTACCTCTAAATGCATTAAAATAGAAAAAACCGGGTGGTTCTATTTAAAACAATTAAGAAATTTGATATTTATGAAGTTAAACTTTGAACACTTTTTATACACACCCTGTATAAAATAAAAAAAATTTCAATATAGATTCAAATACGTCTGACTTTGCTAAAAGCAACCGAATAAAAACCTTTTCATATCTTTAAGGGTAACCACGTAAAAAAATAATTTATAAGGGTCTGCAACGGTCAAATTTTTTATAAAAAAATGATCAACTCAAAAACTATCCATTTTTCGATAAAAGTTTTTAGACAAAAGTATACTAAAATTTCACGTAGATTTCTAAAATGTATTAATATACAGGATGTTCTATTTAAAATAACACAGTTACAGTCGACTTCAGTCTATTCACTATTCAAAAATATTTCAGTTAAAAAGATCGTATCCGGAAACCCAAACGTAGAAATTTTCATGATTTAACTATAAGTAGTTTGCCATATATACAGATAGTTTTAACTCGTCGTGGGACACCCTGTATATATCTCACAAATATATATATATATATATATATATATATATATATATATAACGGAGAAATTAGCTTCGAGAAAGTTTATGAATTTATTTTTTTAGTTATTGATGTACAATTGGTAGATGAGTGATACTTAATTATCCAAAATCAAAAATTTTCTTATTTTTTATCTTAGGCGAGGCTCCAAAAAAAAAATTATCGTTGGTTTTTTCCCGAAGGAAGTTTTACTTCGATTAGTACATTCTATCCGCTTCATTCTTCTGAAAACATAGAAGACTGTTGCTTTCCTGTAATCAGAAGATTCTATGTTGTATTCCTGTAATAAATCAAAAAAAGAACATGGGGATGATTTAATAATGAAATCAACCATCAATAACCACCAATTAACGAGTTAAATAACTAATGTACATCTCCGGAAAGAATAATTATAAAGTAACAAAAAAGTTATCAAGGGCAGAAGAAGAAAGATCGAAGAATAAACGACTAGAAGACGTAAAGGAGTTTGGAGTTCCGAGATCTTAGCACTCCATGTGTGAGATTTAGTTTGACCAATTATATCATCTGAAAGGGCAGAGATTGGTCATAAAAGGTCACTTGGTCTCATTAATTGGACATTTTTTTATTAAGGGTTAAAGTTTCTCAAGGTCATTGCGAAGTTTTAGCACCTCGTTTATGAAAAAAAAAAAATAATTCCGCATGTGCGCGATCGAGAATCATTCGCTGATATGTAATTGATCAGCTTTTATAAATATTTGCTCATTTTAATTTGATATTTTTTATAGCCCTTCCTGATGTGGTGGATCTGATACAACGAACCGGCACAAAGCATGCGCGTTACCACCATGACAAATTATTTAATGTTTTTTTTTTCAATATTAAATCAAACTGATCAAATATTTATATGAACTGACCATCAGCGAATGCGTCTCGATCGCGCACACGTAGAATTTTTTATTTTTTTCACTCTAAAATTTCTTAATGACCTTGGAAAACTTCAATTCCTAGCACTGGTCAATTGATAAGACCGGACCTGTTAAGACCAATTCCTGACTGTTTCTCGATCGCGCACACGTGGAATTTTTTATTTTTTTCACTCTAAAATTTCTTAATGACCTTGGAAAACTTCAATTCCTAGCACTGGTCAATTGATAAGACCAGACTTTTTAAGACCAATTCCTGACTGTTTCTCGATCGCGCACACGTGGAATTTTTTATATTTTCACTCTAAAATTTCTTAATGACCTTGGAAAACTTCAATTCCTAGCACTGGTCAATTGATAAGACCAGACTTTTTAAGACCAATTCCTGACTGTTTCTCGATCGCGCACACGTGGAATTTTTTATATTTTCACTCTAAAATTTCTTAATGACCTTGGAAAACTTCAATTCCTAGCACTGGTCAATTGATAAGACCAGACTTTTTAAGACCAATTCCTGACTGTTTCTCGATCGCGCACACGTGGAATTTTTTATATTTTCACTCTAAAATTTCTTAATGACCTTGGAAAACTTCAATTCCTAGCACTGGTCAATTGATAAGACCAGACTTTTTAAGACCAATTCCTGACTGTTTCTCGATCGCGCACACGTGGAATTTTTTATATTTTCACTCTAAAATTTCTTAATGACCTTGGAAAACTTCAATTCCTAGCACTGGTCAATTGATAAGACCAGACTTTTTAAGACCAATTCCTGACTGTTTCTCGATCGCGCACACGTGGAATTTTTTATATTTTCACTCTAAAATTTCTTAATGACCTTGGAAAACTTCAATTCCTAGCACTGGTCAATTGATAAGACCAGACTTTTTAAGACCAATTCCTGACTGTTTCTCGATCGCGCACACGTGGAATTTTTTATTTTTTTCACTCTAAAATTTCTTAATGACCTTGGAAAACTTCAATTCCTAGCACTGGTCAATTGATAAGACCGGACCTGTTAAGACCAATTCCTGACTGTTTCTCGATCGCGCACACGTGGAATTTTTTCATTCTAAAATTTCTTAATGATCTTGGAAAACTTCAATTCCTAGCGCTGGTCAATTGATAAGACCAGACTTTTTAAGACCAATTTCCGACCTTTCAGTTACTATAATTCCACACATAGGGCACTAGGATCGCGAAATCAGAGTTTGGTATAGAAGATGGGAAGAAGATAAACAAGACAGCACAAGACTTTTAGTAAAGTGAGTTAGCGATAAAGAAAACTATGAAGCTGATGGAAACCGGGAATTACCTTAATTCAGATTGGATCTAATAATGAAGTTGTTCACTTTGAATTAATCGGTTGGAAAGTAATGATATTTCGTTTTTATCCTTCTACTTCATTGTAATCCATAATTAAACATTTCATATCCTCCTTAGCATCTCTAAATTCTTCTTCTTCCATTCCTTCTCCAACGTAATGATGAACAAATGCTCTTTTTGCAAACATAACGTTAAATTTCCTCAATATCCTCTCCCACGAACTCTTGATTGCTGTATTATTGGATAACATCGTCACAGCTCTCTGAACCTTTGCCAAATCCCCCCCAGGAACAGCAACTGGTGGCATGTAATTTATCCCCACTTTGAATCCCGTAGGACTCCAATCTACGAATTGAATGGAACGTTTTGATTTGATGTTGACTATGGCGTTATTGACATCTGTCGGAGCTACGTCTCCTCTGTATAATAGACAACAGGAGATGTATTTACCTTGAAATATAAACAATCTGTTAGTTTAAGAAATTATTACAAAAATTAATAACCATATTAGTTGTTAAAAAAATTCTATAAAAGACATAGGGGCTGAAGATTGGAGAGGTGGGTATATTCTTACAATACACAAGAAAGGTGTACAAAAAATAGCACAAAAATAAAATCAGGAAGAAAATTATTCACGCAAGGAGAGTCGATATTTGATGCAATCAATACTATCAAGCAAATTATGGAAAAAAAACTACAATAAAATTGTTATTCAAAGATTTCTAACAACCATTTGACTCGGCCGAAAAACGCTAAATTGATAAATGGAGAAACCAAATAGAGATGATTAAATGTGAAGTGAATTGATTTACAACTACAAGAAGGGACCAAATAGACACATATATCGATACTGCTACCAGAAGATGTCATTAAAATTCAAAATGATAATAGTAAAACGAATATAGGAGTTCGAAAATAAAATACTTTTATAGAGGAGCTGAAAAGAGAGAAAAAAAATGAAAACATTTGTAAGGCTTATAAAAATTGACAGCCAAGCAAATATTAGCAAACATTTTTGTAAATTACAATCTTTCGAATTCGTGAAATTTGTTACATTTGCAGTTTTTTATGTCAAAAATGGGAAGGGTTTTTTATTTCGTTTTTATTATTTACAGCTTCTATTTTCTCGGTGGAGTTCCAATGAGTAGGCAGATATAGGCATTGGAATTTAACAAAAGAGATGATTCACTACCTAAAGTAGATAGATTGAGACCACGAAATCGAATCACTTCTTATTAGTTCATAGAGGAAATTAAAATTTCGCTAAATTATATATTTTTAATGTAGTTTCTTCCGTGAATATAATTCATTATTACATATATTGTTTCAAATGAAATTTTTGTCGACTTGGTAATATAAACTTTGTGGGATTGTGGCAATTAAATATCAAGGTATACTCTTTTTGATACTTGAAATATTTCGAGCTCTATATTCATAATTCTACCAAAAAGTTGTAAAATAAATAGAAAATCAATTTTTTAAAATTTCGAAAAATCTTGAAGAATCAGGAGAATTTACGAAAAAAATTTAAAAAATCGAAAAAAAATGTTTTCAAAATTTAAAGACTATTCTTTTCAAAAATCAAAAATGTGAAATTCGAAAAAACAATGAGGACTAGAAAATTTAGAAAAATAGGAATATATCAAAATATTTTGAGAGAAAAATTTGAAAAATCGGAAATTTGAAATTAATTCAAAATTATTTTGAAAATTTTAAGACTATTCTTTTCAAAAATCAAAATTGTGAAATTTGAAAAAAATATAAAAAGACCAAAAAAAATTAGAAAAATATAAAAATATTTTAAGAAAAAAGTTACAAAAATCGGAAAATTAAAATATCGAAACTATTTTGAAAATTTGGAGACCATTCTTTTAAATTAAAAATGTAAAATTCGAAAAAAAATTAAAAGACCAAAAAATTTAGAAGGATATCAACATATTTTAAGAAAAAATTTTAGAAATCCGTAAATTAAAACTATTTTGAAAATTTGAAGCCCATTCATTTTAAAAATCAAAAATGTAAAATCGAAAAAAAAGTAAGAGGATCAAAAAAAATTAGAAAAATAGGAAAATATCAAAATATTTCACGAAAAAATCTAAAAATTAAAGTTTATTCTAAAAAAATAATGCTAAGAAAGAAATTTGAGAAAGAATCGAAATATTTTATGAAAAAAATCTAAAATTTAAAGTTTATTCTAAAAAAATTATGCTAATACAAAAATTTGAGAAAATATCAAAATATTTTATAAATAAAAATTGAAAAACCTGTAAATTTAAGTTTATTATAAAAAAATGGATAAAAAAACTTGGTTTTAATATCAAAAAATTTCATGAACAATAAATAATATCAATGAATTGAGAACCGCGTTAAAATATTTTTGTGTTATTAATAATTTGAAAACATTATCTCACCTGTTCTTGGATCACATTTCACCATTTGATTAGCAGGCTCGAAACACGAATTCGTCAATTGCGCTACGGACAATTGTTCGTGGAAAGCCTTGTGAGCAGGCACGAACGGAGCGTAAGTAATTAGAGGATAGTGTATTCGAGGATACGGTACCATGTTGGTTCTAAATTCAGTCAAATCTACATTTACCGCACCTTCGAATCTGAGTGACGCTGTAACCGCTGACACCACTTGTCCCAATAGTCTATTCAAATTGGTATAAGTCGGTCTAGGTGTGTCTAAATTCCTTCCTTGAATATATTAGAATTGAAAAGTTTCAATTTATTCAATTCCTCAACCTAACCTAACCTAATTTAACCTAACCCAACCTAATCTAACCTAACCCAACCCAACCTAACCTAACCCAACCTAACCTAACCTAACCCAACCTAACCTAACCTAATCTAACCTAACCTAACTTAACCTAACCAAGTTATCGTCTTCAGAGACTGAAGTGAACTGAGTCTCTGAAGACGATAACTCGGTTATCGAAACGTGCGTTAGGCGGTAACGGTTCCAGAAATTCCAAGTGAATAATCTAAACATACCTAGTATATCGTATACAGCTTCGTTGTCCATCAAAAAACACATATCTTCATATTCTATCGAAGCGTTTGTAGACAAAACAGTATTATAAGGTTCTACTATAATAGTGGATATTCTGGGCGAGGGAAAAACTGCAAACTCCAAAGTATTAATTTTGGAATAATCGGTGCTTAGATGTTGCAAAAATAATGAAGTGAAACCTCCGCCTGTTCCTCCTCCATAAGCTCTGAAGAGTATGAAACCCTTAAAATAAAATAAATAATCAACATTTTACAAGTCTCTACCAGAATCACGGAGGTCCAATGGATTAGTAGAGGGTAGATGAAGGGAGCAGATTTAATATATCGAGGAGCAGAGGGAGTTCTCGAAGAGCCTTTAACCACCGTATCCTACAGACAAGAACCGGACCATAATAAGTTGTCTGCAATAATTATAGGATTTCTGTGCAAGGGCAGGAATCCAGGTAAGTATATAAGTAAAACCTTTTATGTCAATACTGATATTCCAAGCCATCTAAATGACCTTCAAGTCCGCTAAGTGATTCGTCCCATCGGTTTTTCTTTAACGTGGTTCACCAAACCTTGACAGAACCGTTTGTTTGTTTTTTCTTATAACAAACCAACCTGATTGTTCGTTTTTTTTGCAACCTCAAGCAGTGCAATCACAAACAAAAACCAAAACCCCCGCCACACAGAGAAGCAACTCCTATAGTGACCTTCAAGCCCGCTATGTGATTCGTCCCATCGAATCAAATATTTCTATCTGTAACTAACAACGGCGAGTATTATTCAAGTTTGAATTGCTGTCTCATGCACTCTATTCGGCAAATTTAGACCCCTCAGATCATTTTCTGTTCCCAGAATTGAAAAAATGATATGCGAACGCGCCAACTGATCGAATCGCAGAAGCGCTGACAACAGCGCAACCTCTATCTTGTTTATATCATGTCTCAGACTCAGTAGATGTTTTCTTTGTGGGGCCAGATACTTCTGGAAACATCCTCGTAGCTCACAATTAATATACGGAATCTGGCGCGTGGAAGATGCTATTAATTCGAAACCACATAAACTGTCAAACTGATTTTAAGAACGCGCCACCTGATCGAATCGCAGAAGCGCTGACAACAGCGTAATCTCTGTGTTGTTTACATCGTGTCTTAGACTCAGTAAATGTTTTCTTTGTTGGGCCAGGTACTTCTGGAAGCATCCTTGTAGCTTATAATCAATATACGGAATCTGACGCGTGGAAGATGCTATCAATTCGAAACCACATAAACTGTCAAACTGATTTTAAGAACGCGCCACCTGATCCAATCGCAGAAACGCTGTCTCTGTCTTGTTTACGTCGTGTCTTTGACTCAGTAAATGTTTTCTTTCTTGTGCCAGGTACTTCTGGAAGCATCCTCGTAGCTTACAATCAATATACGGAATCTGACGCGTGGAAGATGCTATAAATTCGAAACCACATAAACTGTCAAACTAATTTTGAGAACGCGCCACCTGATCAAATCGCAGAAGCGCTGACAACAGCGCAACTTCTATCTTGTTTACATCGTGTCTCAGACTCAGTAATAAATTCAACATTTGACATTTTATTTAAAGAAGGGTAAACTATCTTCCGATATAATTAAGCGCTGCAGTAATGTTGCAATTAATGACTAACTAACGTAATTTTTCCAAAATTAAAAATAAACAGTGAATTATTTTATCGGTAAAATCAGCGCTAAACCATGACATTGCGCTTGCGCTATTACTTTTTCAGGTGTTTCCAGACAAATTTGGTGAGGTTTCATTATTAGAAATTACTTTTTTCAGGTCTTTAATAGGTTTTCTCTCCTCCATAGCTATTTTTTCATTCGTTTTTGTAAGTTCTTCCTTCATATATCTTCCTTATTAATCGTCTTTCTCCCATTCTCGTGACATATCTTTTTGTTGAATCTTGTTCTTAATCTTTCTCAGAAATCTCATTTCTGTACTCTGTATTTTGCTTGTTATTGTCCACGTTTCTGATCCAGGAGATCTTCGTAGGTCCTTTCGGATTTAGATGAAGAAGGGCCGGCTAGCAGTGACCCAAATGGTGAGTGTCATTATCGCATAAAAACGTTTCGCATTCAACAACCTCGTAAGCATAGAGGTTTTTAGTGACCAAGATGAGGTTAGTCGGTTATTCGTATTCAAAGTTTTTAGAGGTGTTCCTTTATTACAAAATGATAGATTTGGTACAAAAGCAAAACGTTATGGACATAAGAAGGGAAGTATTTGTTGGAAACTTTACCTGTAAATTACCGCAATCTTCTGCAACAAGTCTAGTTCTATCTAACGCTAAATCCAACATTTCTGTACCAATACTGTATTTACCACGAGCGTAATTGTTTGCTGCATCTTCTTTACCTGTAAGTAGCCGGTCGGGATGAAATAGATGTCGGTAATATCCAGTTCGAATTTCATCAATTACTGTAGGTTCCAAATCGATCATAACAACTCGTGGTACCGCTTGACCACTTCCTGAGAGACTAAAAAATGGACTGTAGCTATTATCTGAGTAACTGGGATCGTATAAAGTTCCATCGACTCTGATACCGTGTTCCAAGCAATAGAGTTCCCAACATGCATTTGCTACTTGGACACCAGCTTGACCTAGATGAATTTGGACTATTTCTCCCTTAGGCATTATGTGTTAAATATTTTATGGAGCATTTTCTGACTGGAATTTTGAAAATATGATCGTGATTGCGACTAATGATACAATTATGACATATTTTTGAAAGTGTTTGATGTTAATTTTGATGTTTGACTTAAGAGTGGGCTGCAGTTCAATGTACACGTGACAACTTCACTTTAGATATGAAATATTTTCTAGGTGTCGCTACTAGTATTAGATTGTTTATAAATTTGTGTGTTTTTGGCAAAAAATACTATCGAAGCCTAGGCTTGTCTCGATGAACATTATTCGCCTAAAAAAAATCAGCCATTGAGAAACGAGGCGATGCATGCAGTCTACGCCCAAAAGCGACTGCTACCGACAAAACCTTCGATTAAGTCTAAAAAATAATTTCGTTAGACCGTAAAGTCAGTTGATTGAGATACCTTAGACTTAAAAGGTATCAGAGGAACGTGTTGGACATATCGTGAATGAATATTTGGGTATGCGAAAGATCTGTTGAAAATTGGTGTCTAGCGAACTTACAATCGATCAACGAAGTGATGATTCAAAGCAGTGTTTAGTCATGTTTACACGTAATAAATCAGATTTTTGAGTCGACATGTGACAATAGATGAAACAAGGAGTCCAATCGAGTGGACTGCACGTGATGAACCGACTTAAAAGCATGGAAAGACGCAAATGTCGGTAAATTATAAACAGCGACTACAAAGGTTGCTACTAAAGTTACGAGATATGGTAACACTGATGTGAATATGTCAAATTTGACATTACTGTGACTTTCGACGAGGATTAAACCAATAGTATGATGGAGCACCATCTAAAGTGTCCACGTCTCGTAGTTTTTCCGAATTGAATCGTGTTCACGCTTCGCTACAGGATGAATTTCGTGAAGGTTGTCCCAAAACCGATTTGTAAACATTCCACAACACTGTTGTTTACCATTCTTATTCAGAATTAATAAACAATCTATCTCCCGACGATTTTGATATTCTCTTGCGCTTGAACTTACGATAGTTCTCAAACAAGAATACGTAGCGCATTACAGTCCTGGTCTATAAGATGGATATGAACTCAAAAGTAAACAATAATTGACCATATGGGTCTTTCAAGATAAGACAAATCCAACAAAAGTCGTTCGCGCACGAAGCAATAACTGAAAATATGTAGAACAATGTAGAACGGTCAAGTGGAAGTGGAAGAATCAGGGAAACCAATCGTAGAAGACGAATCATTCTCCATTATAAGAATGCGAGCTATCACGCATCAGTTCAAACAAAAACGTTTTTGAACAGTCAAAACATCAAATTGATCGGTCATTCGGAGTACAGTCGTTGTTTGGAACCCAATGATTTCTTGTTATTTGCGCGGATTAAAAATTGATTGCGAGGTCAACGTTTTTCAGCAACTGAAGGAATAGAGATTGGAAAGAAAACTATTTGTTTGATGTACATAATATATTTATTTTATACATAAACAAGAAGAATAGCATTTCAATAAGTTTTTTTTACAATATCTTTTGAAATAAATCACGAATTCGACTCAATAAAGACTTTTACTAACAATGTTTCAAAAAATGTAATTGGGGGAAGTGCTTTCAATAAAATATATTGTATATATATATATATATATATATATATATATATATATATATATATATATATATATATATATATATATATATATATATATATATATATATATATATATATATATATATATATATATATATCATAAATTATATTTAAGTTAAATATTTAGGTTAAAACTAGATTTATTCTAGACAGTGACACACAAGATGAGGGGAGCTCGAAATCATCAAGATTAAATAGATAAATCCAAAAAAAAAAATAAAAACATGGGTCGAATATTATATCAGCATTTCAATGTCACAAAACGGTTATTTTTTCATTATTGTTCTATCAGCATTGAAATCAACGCTAAATTTAGCTTAAAAATTAACTCCCAAATGCTATAGAATTAATTGTCTTTTTTACAAAATTCAAATACTTCTAAAACTTTTGCCGGGCTCAATCGGTTATTACCCTTAGCTCCTTTTCCAGAGTATAGATAAAATTTTGAATATTTTGAGGAGAATAACTAGGGTGTGATGTTTTGGTATTCGTCGAGTGCCGTAATCGGATTAATTAATTATTTTCTTGCATAATAAATAGTTTTTTATAAAGTAGTTTTAATATTTCAATACAAAGAATATGTTCAACCATCATTGGTTAGCCCGAAGATACATTACATGGGATGGGTAGATTTGTGCAATTTTTATTTTTAAAAATTATGAAAAATTGTAATAATATGTTATTTTAATTTATGAAATAGGTGAAAATGTTTTTAAAATATAGAAAAACATATCGCACCTCCTCTCATATAGTGTCATAACCCAAAAAAAACTCAAAAAATTTGAAAATCTTTTCTCAAATTACATCAAGTAATTAGTTGCCATTTCAGTAACTTTATCAGTTTTTGAGTTACAATCCCAAATTTGAAAAATAAATTTAGAATTAATTTCAAACGCTTATTAGTCCATAGTGTGTTTTTTTTGACTTCTGACACTATTTGAGCTGAGAATTAATGATGATTCATTAAAAAGCTTAAACTATGATCTACTTTCTTCCTTGTATTTCACTCTCAACAAAATAAATTAAATTTTTTAAAAATATTTGATGGCAAATTTTACATCTTTTATAATTAGAATATTCGACCCATGATATATCATTATATTATGAGAAATAAAATGAAACTCCCGCGTGTTTCTACATTTTCCTTTTAGTTAACACTATAAAGTTCAAAACTGATTAAATGGAATGGAAATTTTTTAAAATATCGGAATGTAATTATCAATTTTAGCCCTGTGTTTCTGTGCGACACACTCAGCGATCCAAACAATATTTCTGCATTCCTGTTCCTTCAATTTCAAATAAGAATAAAAAACTCCAAAGTGAAATTGTTGCATGAAAGCATTGATATTAAGACGAACTTCATACTCAAAGAATTTATCTTCTAAAGTTTTATCTCCGGGATTATTTCCGGCGCCTTCAAAAAGTTTGGAATATTCCGCATAATATTCAGCTACAGCTTTCACTTGATCGTAATCTTCAGCTCTAACGAGCGCGGCTAATCCGTCAGGATGGAGTCTACCGCAACGAGGATACAATTTAGCACGATCATCTTTACTCAATTCTGTACCAAATGAGTTAATAGTTATAATTATTGCACGTCTATCGGCTTCAAATGCTAAGATTTCGCACATACAATCAGCTGTAGTACCTCCGATTTCTTTGCAGAAAGCATAGAATGCTTCTAAATATGCTTTGTACAATGTATTTCTTATTATTTCAATATTCATCTCATCTAAATCTTGTTCACTAATACAATCAACAAAAAATGGAGCAAGTGGAGTATCTACTAAGACTGCATTATATAATTCAGCTGGGGTAGCAGCGACATGGATAGCTTCCATTTGTTCAAAACTACCTAAAGGGTGACATTTTGGAATTAACTCACCAATTGGTCGTTGATGAAGAGTTCCTGTAATTAAGAGTATAATATTATCTATCATGTAACTGTACGTAATAAAGTCCATGAAAGTAGACAGAGGCTCCACTGCTTGATTTCGCATATGTTGAAACTCAATTACCAATTTTTCCCTGAGTCTCAAATCGATAGTTGATACTGACAAAGGTGAGGGTTCATTGGCCAAAAATGTACCATAATCGGTTCCTTGTAAATGCAATTTTAAATCTGGAAATAATCAGTATCATAATAACTATATTGAATTTTTCAAATAAAAAACATACCTTCAAGGCTTTCGCATTGAACCAAATTAAGATAGTCTGATTGTTTGAGGATTCCGCATTTGAATCCACGACATAATCCTTCCAAGTAGCCATTGTCGATGTTAAAAATACAGCCCTTCATGATGTGTGCTTAATTTTTTAATGGTATTGAGAATAACAAGCTCACGAGATAAAAACACCTCACCCAAATGTCATATGATTATTGTCATTGTCAATTAAAGCACGTGATTAATAAAATCCATCAAATTCAGTGTAGGCAACTCAAAATCAGTACTTGATGTTAATCATAGGTTTGCTCTTGGTAGCTGCACTGACAGAACTATTTCAGGAAGTGTACACTAAAGCGTTCTTTCTAGCAGAAAGAACTTAGTAGTCCTTAGTAGCAGTGCTAGAGAAATAGTTCACCTAGTTCACTATACTTCTTGTACTGGGTCTAAAATCAGTCCAGCCAGTACAATGCAATAAGTGTAATCTGGAAACGTTAGCACTACATCTTCTTCATCGGACTAATGTAAAATATCAAAAAGTACTAAATCATTTTCCATTATTGTTAAAACTACAAGGCCTGAATCATATCAAATAACCTCAAATACAAGAATCAACAAAAATGCTCCATATCTTTGTATCCGATCGAACTAATTCTATACACTCATGAACTGGCCTGCACTGATCCAGTTCAGTACAGTTCCAGTGTAGTTACCAAGAATAAACAAAATTCTTCCTTTTTTTTACTATGAGACCCCATCAATAAAACAGATATATTTAAAAAAATTGGAACCGAGGGCTTTCGTTTCTTGTAACTTTTCATAAAAATCCAGTCTAATCGGTTGTTTTTCAAAGTTAAATAAGTCGTGATTATTTGTTTTATTGATACATTTATCAATACTTCATACAGCATCGGTTATTCATAATTTTCAAATCAAAATATTCCGAAAACGGTGCACAGTATCAAGTTTTATCAAAAGTATCTTTTTGGTGTAAAATTAAATGATGTTTATGTTCACTTGTTTAATAAATTTAATATTGAAAAAGTTATGTTTAATACTACTTGGTACGAACTGTGTAATTAGCGTCCTCTATGAGAATCAAACATAAATACAAATTCATTCGATGTATCTGCTAAACGAATGGCGTTAGATACGAAAATTTTTTTACCGAGCAAACCCCAAATATTTTTCAGTTGTCTATTAATCCTAGTGATGGGATCACCTTTTTTGAAGCATCCTGTATAATTATAATAAATATTGCAATCTGATTGGAAATTCAGAATGCTAACTACGTTGACATTTCTTTTATCTATTGTCGTGTCTAATCATTATGAATTAAGTGAATGTCTTTAATTTTCATAAATGTCAGGATAGTAATTAGAAAGTTTTCCATTAAACATGTTTTCTAGTTGTATGTCATTAAGAGGAAATACATCTTTAATTTTACCGATTGGATTTGGATATCTACCAGAAAAAGTTCTATT
Source organism: Diorhabda sublineata (assembly GCF_026230105.1). NCBI lineage: Eukaryota > Metazoa > Arthropoda > Insecta > Coleoptera > Chrysomelidae > Diorhabda > Diorhabda sublineata. The sequence goes on from NC_079479.1 coordinate 9,355,448, forward strand.
GAACATATTCCAATATTTCGATGAAACTGAACTGAGAACAACGATCATTCCGGTATGTCAACAATGGAGAACGGCCGCGGAACATCCAAGTCTTTGGAATACGTTAAAATTTCAAGGAATATCGATAAGTACTTCGGTTATTTGTCTCAAAATAAGGCAATTCAATACAGCGGAAACCATAATTATTAAGGAAATTAAAGAGCCGTTGATAGTTTTGAGACAGATCTGTCGGTACGCTCAAAACTTGGTGAGAATTAGTTTACGACACTGTCATGAGGTAGTCGAAGATTCACTCAGACATCTAATTGTGTCTTGCAAGGTGTTGAAGGAATTGGATTTGAAAGGAACAAAATTCAAATCTCTAATATTCTGTGTTGAATTGGCATTTTGCCAATCGTTGTCTTCAGTCAATTTCAGTGATAATCCATACCTAACGATATCCCATATCACTTCAATAATCATGAACTGCAGAAAATTGAATGGTTTCCATATTTCAACGTTCAAACCGATTAATAGAATATACTTGATAGATGCCGATATTTATTTTCTAACCAACCACACTGCGAATTCTCTGCAATCTTTATCTTTAGATTGCTCTAATTTGGGAAATGGAAGTTTTTCATCTATCTTGCAATGCAAAAACTTGCAGTACTTGTGCTTGAATTTCGCCTATAATTTCGAAGGATGTGATTTCCAAAACTTATGGAAAACTTTGAGAAAACTCAAAACTTTGAAGGTAATGTACTAATGATTGTTAGTATCTTTTTGTCTGTTTGCACTACTCACCCTAGAGCTGTTGTCAATTACCTATCAATGTCTCAAAAGGATTACGCTCAATTCACATAATACGAGGATGATTCCAGAAATACCTCGCCTAACCTAGAGATGGCGGTAGTTGCTTGAGAAATACCACAATCTATACAGCATAAGTTTCAAGTTTTCTGGAAGCTCTTTGGGAGCGTATGAGTGGAAGCCAGTGCTATAAAAGTCGTGTTGTATAGAAGGTAGGTTAATAGTATGTGTTTGTGTTGGGGTTTTTGGGAGTCGGTCACAATGGAAAAAAATAATTTTTTAGACGACGCCATCTGAAAGTTGTTCCTTCTGTATTTATTTACATACCAAAAGTTGCGTTATGAGTGTTCCATGTAGGGAAAGTGACAGTTCCGTACTACAAAACGCTCTGGAGTACACAATTTCAACTTCCTTAAATGTGACCTAGCCACTTCACTGTTGACAGTTTCACTTTGATGATTTTGCATAACCTTAAATTTTTAATTTTCTGAAATTATTTGCTTTTACCGAATTTTTGTCTAAATTAACGAGTAACAATAAAAGAAGATTAAAAAGAAAACGTCAGCAATGAAGAGTTACTCGAATCCACGCCATGTGATGCTTAAAATTCTCTACTATTTATTTTCTTTGTGTAATTGAAAAAGTTCTGGATCTTATGCATCGTCTAAAATATGTTGTGTACGCCGCGGCTGAAATAGTACTTTGTGGGACTCGTCCAACAAAGTAGCACTTTCAGTCCTTGGCATACAAATAACTATTCCAACGTCTGTTTCTATGGCAAAGTTGTTGTAAGGTTCAGCTTCAAGTTTACTGTAGAATACATTTTGGTTACATACTATCAGTGAGAATAGAACCCATTAACCATAATTATGTTTCTATTTCAGGTAAGATTTGGTCACCAAATTACTGATGTTAATATTAAGAATCTTTTCGAACAAGGAAAAGATTCACTTGAAAAATTAGAAGTGATAGATTTTACGGGATGTTCCAAAATTAGTAACTTTGGAATAAAAGCGATAGCTCAAAGTTGTACTAATTTAAAACAACTCATACTTAGAAACTGCAAAAATATATTTTCAATAGATGATATATTGAAAAAATGCTCTAATTTGGAAATGCTCAATATCGCATTCTGCACTAATCTTAATATTTATACAATCTTTGAACTGAAAACTCTTCGAATACTATTTATAAGCGATGAAAAAAAATTAAAGTATTTTATCGATTGTCTCAAGAATAAAAATAAAAATTTAAAATTGAAAATATGTGATTCGGAATTCAATAAAAGTTTTCGGAATATATAAAATTATTGTTTGCTGTTGCTTCATGTTGATCTTCAAGCTTAATTGCTTTAACTAATCCTCTAAAGAAGCCTGTCTTCATAAATTTGTTGATGAACCTTACACTCTGCATACAGAAAATTCTTGGAGAATATACTCCATAGAAGGAGAAAATCAAAACAGCTCTCGGAAAGGTCATTCCACACTTGATGCTATCGATCTCGTCATCAGTATGCATAGGAAGCAACGTCATGAGTCTAATGGAAAGAGGTAACGCTTCACATAAAGAATGCCTCTCAACACAGCCAGATGGGATTGCATAATGGCTCTTCCTAAGATAGGTGTGTCAGGATACCTACAGAAGATAGTAGTCAGCTACTCCACAGACAGAATCCTCAAATACAACACAGAAAACGACCTCAAGGAGTACAAAGTCATGGGAGAGGTACCTCAAAGCTTAATACTAGGTCCTCTCTTAAGGTACATCAAGCGCTACTAAAATTGATTCCACTGTGGAATGCTAACTTGTAGCATTTGTAATAATCATGGAAAGCACTATATCACATATGATATAGTGATCTAAAAGATCTCTAGGTGGAGGGACTCAGTCGGCCTGAAACTAGCAAAGCAAAAAATAGAGGCTGTGTTGATTATCAAATGGAAAAAAGTGGAAACTATGCCATCTGGGCCGACGCATTACAGTGGTGGGAACCAGGAAGTAGGATCGCTTGGGTTTATCGGTTAAGTTTCCAGGTAGGGATGGCGATTGCTTATTAGGGCTCGGCAGATATTCTTCGTGGTGACTCTCATTCTATGACGAATATCTTCGTTTAAATGTGCCACAGAAATCACTTTGTTATTTGACACAACCTCAAAGGAAAAAGTATATAGATGTTAAATCGGGACTATCCTGAAGACCAATTGGGCAGGAAAAAATTCACGAACTCGTGGCAGAGATCAATTGGTCATGTGTGAAGTTACTTCGTCCTGCTCTTTGATTGCAACCATTGAAGTTTTGCAGTTCGGGCGTCAAGAAGTCTTCTAACATCTGCACATAACGATCCGCCGAATTCATTGTAATTGTGCTTATGCATCACCTTTCATCTTCAAAAAAGCGAGTGTATAATTTCTCACGCTGATATGGCAGCCCATATAGTTATTTTAGGCGAATGTAAGGGTTTCTGATATTTGTGTTTTTGATTTGTTGCATTCAAGTAGCGGCAATTTTACTTGCTGACGTGTCAATTAAGATAAAAATTAACTTTATCCCAAAACAAAAAGTTTGTAAACGTTGGAAAGCTATCAATCATCTGGTTTACAAACTCAAGCTTCTGAACTGCATCCTAAGGCTTCAATTCTTGCAAAGACACTTTTAATACTATATTATTTAATATTGATGAATTCTTAATTTGGAAAACATTTGAGGAACTAATAATTATTTGTAATTCCTTATATTCCATAAACTTTACGTCATGAAGTTAGATACAAGTTTAAGAGACAATAAATGTTTAAGTAAGAGACACTTTTTTAATAAAAGCATGATTTTTATTGGCTCTCCTTATTAATTAATTATAAGAGAAATATTTAAGCAACAATTAACTATTTGTAATTCGTTACATGTATTTCCAAAAGTTTTCTGTTATTTTATGAAGTTAGGTACATACGTCATATGTCATATATTTTAAGTGGACTTATTTTGTCACATATTTATCATTGTTAGCAGACAGCTGTCTGCTTGTAATCAAATAGACAATAAAAGTGAAAACAGGTTGTGTGCTGATAATCTTTCAAAAACACGTATCACTCCAAGTTTAAGTTAACTTCAAATACAAAAGTTCTTGTAAGTTACAATAATAAAACATTTACCTATAGGTTCAATTTTGACACTTGGGGTTTTCCAAGATATGAGATATACGTGCTTCCAATTACAGTATTTTTTTTGTAGTTGACTTTAGTTATGGCCAATAAATGCAAGGTATATTATTATTATTATTATTATTTTTAAGACTTTCTATAGATATGATAGTTCAAATGAGACATTATGATTGAATCTATAATATTGTGTATTATTTACTAAGATAATAATAAGAGTATAATCTGTACAATAAAATCTAGAGAATCCTATACGAAATGATAAATTTCTGAGCGAAAAATCATTGTATTATAACATAAATGAAACTTGGTTTTTATCTTGTGAGATGTTAAGAAATAGTGATATGACAAAGCTTCTCTAGACTTTTTTTATTTAGAAGTACGCTAAAACTATGTGTACGCTATTATAAGTACTTATTTTTTCGAAATAATTAATTATTATACAGAACTATTGGAAAATATTTCAAAGGATAAAATACCCACGTTATATGTTTGTTTTAAAGACATATTGATTAGGATTTTTTGCTACACAATTTTGATTAATTTTAGGCCGTTATAGAATAATTTCAGACTACAGGTGTTATGTCAAAAATCAATTTTTTGATTGATTTACAATTTCCTTCATATATTATGTTCACCATGTCAATTAAAGTAAATAATATTAATAACAAAAAAATGCACATTTTTATATAATAAAAATTCAATAATACTTTTTCCTATAAGGTTAGAGCCCAAATATGTAAAACAAGATAATAATTTATATTCGTTTACAAAGCTCCTTAAAAATAACAAATATATATGAATATATGGGGAAGGGTTTCTGGGTAAATAATGGGTTACTTTTTTTTGTATTCCTCGTAATTCAAAACTTATCAATCCAATTGATCTCAAATTTAGTTTCTCTATTAAATAATTATTGAGCTATTAGAATAATCTAAATGTATTTAGTACATGAGAAGGTAGTAAATGAGATTTAAAAAAAAGTAGAATTGATTGGTTGGTAAACAATGGATCATCCCTTGGTTAGTAATGGACCAAATTAAAAAATAAACCCTATACTTTAAATGTTAATAGAAATAATTAATTATTGATGTGAGGTCAATTTCAGATTTAATGAGCTCTATAAAGATGACAGTGTCAAATCGGCAAAATTCAATAAAAAATTATGCAAAGTTTGCAGCTTTTTTGTTGCTATTTAGTTGCTTACACCGCAATTTTGTTGCTTCAGCCATGTGTATAAAGTTAGCATAAAATGTTTATAAAGTAAAGAATATTGAATCAAAATGTGTTGCCATGCTAGTTTGAACTCGACTTGCTGTACAAAAAATGCAGAAGAAAGTTTATTGCTACATTGAACAATGTTCGAATGAGTCTAAAGAATGAATAATGAAAAAGAAAATGAGAATTAACTGATTCTTTCAATCAGCAACAATTTTTCCTTTGCTTGCTACCTTGAACGTGACTTATTGAACATGAAACAATGAAAAAATGTAATTGCTGCTTTAAACAATGTTTAAATGATATTTCAAATCAAATAAATAACAGTGTATGTTGGACATAAAAAGTTAACTTTTCACAAAATTTAGTGGAAAAACAATGTTTTTTGTAATAGATAAAAAAACCAAAAAGTAGTTTTTTGAATTCTTCATATAAATTTTGAGGTTATATGAAAAAGTGTGATCACAAAAGTTGTAGATCTTTTTATTACCTACAACTTTGCTATTTGATTTTTTTCCATAGGACTTGTACTTTTGACGAAAATCGAGATATATCGTTTTTTCATATCCTCCACAATCTAATTCCAGTTATGTCTATGGTGTGTTAATTGTTACAGGATTGTGGTTGTACATGCAAAAGATGCATAACCAATGATCACGATGTTCAACTACATGTCGAAATAGAAAATCTTAAGCAACGCCTTTTGGAAAGAGAGAATCATATTGTAACAATGGAAACAAATTTTTTGAACGAAGCCAATAAACTCCCCGATGAAGAGTTAATAGTATTGAAAGAAGAGTTGCTGACTTGGCAGGATAAATATAAAAGGTGACATACCTCGATAATTTCATAGCACTATGTAATTATATACAGGGTGTTTATCGGTAGAATTAACTTTCTAAAATAAAAATAAAGATTCAGATTTCACTTTTCAACAATTATGTCATTCGAATGTCTTCCATCGAGTTGCACGAACTGCTCAAAACGGAGCCTCTCATTTAGCCTACGCTCTGCAGTAGGCTTGGTTGAATTTCGCTTATTTTTTCACGAATATTTTGTTTAAAGTCCACAATATTTCGCAGATTGTCACTTTTACTTTTTCTTTGAAATAGTCCCATAAAAAAATCCATAGAAGTCAATTCGTGTGACATTGGTAGCAGCAGGATGTTACTTTATCAATTTGTAAGAATCATTCCCTACTCCTCTAACTTCTCGACGCCATGTTTGTAGAAGGATTTGTCTTTCCCCTCAAAATAAGCTTCAGTTTCAGCAATTACTTCTTGATTTGAGGTGAATTTCTTACCAGCGAGCATTTTTTTGAGATCAGTAGTCACAGGTAGCCAGATCTGGACTATAAGGTGGATGAGGAATTAATCTTTTGAATAATGAGGTCTAAAAACCAATGAATGACTTTACAAAACAAATCTGCTCGCAGATTTACTACAAACTACCCCACGGAGGACATTTTTAATTAGGGTGACTGTATACGTTCGTTGCAAGAAAAAAGAAATAGTTGCCATGACTTATTACTACAACCCTCATATTTTAGAAGTAGTAAAAATTATAAAAAATTATCTATCTATCCGCTACTTCTACATTTCAATAAATTACTTTTTAGGTTATATGAAGCTCATAGGAGAGTACAAAGAGTTAACCAAGGATTAGAAGATAAGCTTTTAAAATTAGTGGACGTTTGTGAGACTGAAAAAACAACCCTTACTAAAGATGTAGCTACATTATCGCATAAATTAGCAGAAGCGAATTATACCAATAAGAAATTGAGAGAAGATAATGTGAGTAAATAAAAAAAAAACCATCCACTTCCTTAACTAATCAATAATAATGATAACATGAATTATGTAACAGCCCTAATCTTGCCCTCAGGTTCACTCCGATCGTTCTCAAACCTACTCCAATCATTTTTTCCTCGATTATCCTTTATTTTTCCATATCTTCCACCTTTTAGTACTTGTTTACCCATGGATCTTCTGTTATTCTTTCTATATGTCTCAACCATTTCACTCAATGTGGGTCTTACAAATTTGTTTGTTCTTTTTCTATACGGTTCATCGTTACTTTTTATTTCCTTTTCTTCATCATCTTCGATTTGTCGTTGTTTTTCATTAATATGTTTGTAAGGATTTCTTGGTTGTAACAATTTTCTTATATACAATTTAAATAATGGAACCAAGGTTATAACATAGTCACCATCATGAAGATCATTTGCTGCAGGTGGTGCAGTAATAATGTCATCATCTGATGATGATTGAAGAAAAAGATTATAAGAAAATATTTCATTATAAGAAACATAAAAAGTATAATTAATTGATCGCAGTATGAGAAATATGATCCGATAAACTTAGTGAGGAGAGGACTATAATAATGTCTTGGAAAATTTAAAATTGCAGTGACCAATAAATGAGAAAACTTATCACGAAAAATTTAGATTACGAAAGCAATTATAATATCATGTAGAAGAAAGGAAGTAGCTAAATTTGATCCATTCAATGAAAGTTTAAAAAATGAACGTAGAAAAAATATTGTACGCAACTCGTACAAAAAGTGTATTGCAATTAAAATACTGTGAACATTTATATTAGTAGAATGAAATGTGTGGCATTGCAAGGCCAACCATTGGTGTGGTCTGGCTAGAACCAAGTTGCAAAGACTTATGGATGGCTAGTATTTCGTAGAATTCTCTCTTTTTAAAATTGTTTTCTGCTCTATTAATTTTTGGTATTTGTATAATCAAACTGATGTTTTTTTCCTTTTTCATGTTTTATTAGAACTGCACCATTTTTTGTTCATATTTGTGACTCTATTCTAGTCTCCAAGTATTGGCTTGTTTGGCCAATATATACGCAGTTATTACAAGGAAAAATTTTGTTTTTTTTCGATTTTGGTGTTTTGTCGATAGGTTATTAGGTTTATTGCAAGTTTTCAAATCATATTTCTTCAATAAATGTTGGAATTGTTGAGACAGACCATTTATGAAAGGAAAATATATAAATTTTTCATTATTTTCATCATTATTTCTTTTCGTGTGTCAGATTACTTTGTAATTTGTATTATTTGTAATCTAATGTACTGTTAAATATTTACATTCTTATTATTTTTTTAGGAGAGGTACAAAAATGATGTAAGCTTAGCAATACAATTTTTACAATGCAAGCAAAGCAATTTTGTAGCACACAAATATGATACTGTAAGTATTCGAATAAAAGTAAAAAAATAACCTAACCTAACCTCGACAGTAGGTTAGCATTTTTTTTTATTCTTTTCAATAAAAATGAAAATTTAGTTCTTTCACTCATTTTTTTTTCTTTCGCATGTCCATTTTCCCAACATTTTGTTTCCAAATCAAATCTTTTTTTCAAATTCAAAATTTGTCGTGTCAATTATTTTCGTGTCCAATTTATTTATTTTTTAAATCCGAGAGTCAAATTTATTTTTCAAAGTTAAATTTATTTTTCGAACTTGATTATAATTTTTGGTACAAAAAAAATTGCCACTTACAATTTTGATAAACAAATTTTTCATTCCTAGGACAAATTTCAAAAACTAAGTTTATTCAAAGTCAAATTTTTTTCCAAGTCCACTATTTCCAAGTAATTTTTTTTCTTTCAAAACCAAATTTATAGGTTGGGTTAGGTTAGGTTTTATTTTCAATAATTGGACAATAATACTTTTTATAGTTTTATACCTTTATCATGATTATCACTTAAGCTAATTGTTACTATTTAATTATCACTTTAATAAATTATTTAAATTCTTCGAATCGTTCTGTTAACTTTGACTATTTATTTTTCTTATAAAACATAAAGAAGAAAAAACAAATAAATAAATAGTCCCTCTTAGAAATTATTCAAAAGAAACAATGTAAATAAACCGCTTGCTATAAAAACTTGAGATCAAACGAATTTTGCAAGTTATAAAAAAATATGCGCCTTCGCCGAAATTCAAAATTCCGTTGCAGCCGATCAGGGCCGGCTTAGGGATCCATTTCGCTAAATTATTATACTGGGGTTACCAATTAGTAAAGTTCACTACTTTTGTTATGGGAATTAGTGTACTAATTTAAAAATCATCTTGGTATATCAGTTACAATACTTTTTATGGTACTTTATGGTAAAATTAGATAAAGTATATGTAATTGCAATTCGTTTCAGTTACCGGCTGAAATCCAATCTCAAGTTTCGAACTATATGACGACTAAGAAAAAACCCGAACCGCCCCGTGTCGTACCAGAAGTGAAAAGCATCAAAGTTCCTATACCGACGTTCCCTCCAACCGCTATGGTATATTCAGTACCGAAGTCTCCTAATCTGGAACGAAAAAACGAACCAGATCTGGAATCGACGACTGTTGATATCGTATCTGCCGCTATAATGGCGAAAGTTTTGGAGGAAAGACAACGGGAAAGGGCGTCCGTCAAACATTGTGATACTTGTACTTGTGCCAAAGGAGTGAAGATAGTTCATCAATTGGAGAGTCATAGTATAGGGACCCAAACAGGAGATTATAAAGAAATGGTGTGCTTGAAATGTAACGAGGCTATAGTATCAATTACGAGTAAGTCCAAATAGATTTTTTCCTTCATAAATTTTCCTGATTTTAGGTCTCTTCTGATTGAAAATTAGTTTTACCACATTGAGGCCAACAGGTCACATTATCTTTGAAAAATTCCAGACAAAATTTTGAAAACTTAAAAATAACTAGCAACGGTGAAGTAGGGTGAAAAAAAAAAAAGAAAAAAATATCACAATATAGCATCTTCAAGATTAAAATATTCCGGAATTAAATTAGCTTATGGTTCGGATTATACGATGGTCTGGAGGTTCTGTCGGGGAAAAACAGATTTTAAGGTGCCACCATCAATACCGATCTTAAAAACATTCTGGAATGGATTGGAAGCAATCTGATTGAATTTATTGCAGCTGCTGGCTTAACTAAGAAGTCTGATAGTGCAGCTCAGGAATTGGACATAAAATTATAGGCGATCCAGAGCTGATCAGTCTGTTATTATCAATGGATTTTTATAAATAGTGGAAAAAAGCTACACAAATTCTGATCTCATTGCTTTGGTCAAAAAATTAACCTAAACACAAAAATGACAATATACAAAGACCAAACAACTTCTCTGGTACGGATATGTGATGTAGATGGTGCAAAACAGGTGGCCGAAGCAAACGTTGATGTATCAAACGCAGAATAGAAGAAGACAAGGAAGATCCTCAAGGACCTGGAAGGAAGGAACTGAACAGAATATGAAAGACAGAACTATCGAGGATAACGAGTGGATACATAAAGTAGCTGTAAAACCCCCTCTAGCTATTATAGTAATAATAAAACACTAGTGATTATATATTTGTTTATATGTAATTGCAGCTTTACTTTACATCTTGTATCCAAAACTACGAGATGTACGCTCAAGAGTGACTGCCTAACCTAACCTACAGAGGTCTACGACTAATAGACGGTATTTCATGTATGAGCAAAAAAAACTATTTTTGATAATTATTGATGTGCTTAAAAAACTTCTTAAACGTAAATTCCATTACAGGTATGAAGATAGTTAGAAGTACAGAACCAAAAACTCATAAAGTTGTGCCTATTTATCCATTAGAAACCTTGGAACCCGTCGTGAACCAACCCAACTACAATGTGGTGAAAGTTCAGCCGAATAATTTTTTAACTGATAGAATAATTGAAATTAACAATTCCTCTAGCCCAACTGATATTACGCCAAAAAATGAAGATATTCCTGTAGAAGCACCAACTACATCCTTGTCACATGTTCCGGACAAGTCTAATGAAGTGGAACCGTCTCGTCAAAGGTAAATCAAACTGAAATGAATTTCTTCAGTTTCTTTTTTATTGGATCGTTTTATGTTTTTGAAAATACAAAAATTAGTCTTAATGCAGGGTGAAAGGTTCCATCAAGATATCAGAAGACATTCGGAATTGAATGTGATAGGAACCACCCTTACTGAAAAAATAAAATCTGTTGCAACTTTTTTCAGTTCTTTTTTGTATTTTTATCAGTTCATTCAGCTGTAGTATTCTTATTAAGCTTTATGTTAATGTAGTTTTTTTTCTTTTGATCAGTGTAATTTTTCGAAAAAATATTTGTGCCGTTATCCATTGTTTTAACTTAATTTCTAAAATCAAATTAATGTAATAAAAGCTTTTAATTAATTAATTTTCAGAATTTGTAGTAAATCGAGACTCAGCTATCAAGTCGAAGAAGTGACATCAGAGAAAACTGAAACCGAAAGAAACGAGAACAGGGCAAGTCCTACAATATTGTCACCAAGAGGATACCCTTCTTTGAAACTACAAATTGAAGCTAAGAATATCCTGCTGGATAACGCTCATCATAATATTCCACCTGTACTTTATACTAGGTGAGATTTATCATGAAAATTAAACTTTTCGTTCCCTATTCAGTTGTTTCAATTGATTTTTGTATTTTTTCTTTGAATCTATCCTTTTCCTTCTCTTCAGTATTATGAACATTAAATTCTAGTCTTTTATGTTACCTTCTACTGACGTGTCCTATAAAAGGTTGAGTTTTCTACTTGTACACCCCAAATTCACCTCCTGTGATCACATTTTTTAGGATCGGCCCTATTTTCTGCCAATAATTGATCCATCTTCTCCAGGCAATGGTGGAATTTTTTATTTACAAAAGCCTTGGCTAACCATTTTAGTTACAGACCAAAAAGACCTTGATCCATTTGGGCAATTAAGAAGATTATTTTCCACTCTCTCATCTATGGTTTGCAGATATTTCTCAAAACAACAAAGTTTTTCGGCACTAGGATTTGAGCATTTTCATTGCTGACTGTTCTAATGCAGTTTTTATCAAACCACGGATTATTGTCTGCAAATCCCTTAAAGGTAATGGGATATAGGCTTCCATATCTGAAATATGATTTCCGAAATCTCGTTTGCACACACTGAAGGGTCATTGGAATTGATGCAAACATCATTCTAAGGAAAAATACATAGGAGATCCTTTGAATGCTTCCATTTGGTCAAGATTACTTCCGAAATCTCGTGTGCATACACTGAAGGGTCATTGCAATTAATGCAATTATATATGAGTGCGGTTCATGTTCAACTTGATTTTGATAAAGAAAAATAATTTATGCAGTATTTGATAAACGTCAATAGATGATTAAAGACTGATAACATATTGAAAAATGATGAGATTACCTGTAGAAAAATTTTTATTATAATTATAACAAAATTGAAAATGTGATATTTTTTGTATTTGTATGAAAGTTTGATAAATTGATTTTTAGGTCGCACAAATTGGTACAAAAAAATTGTGCTCCTACGCCAGACAGTTTAGAAACGGAAATCAACTCCATAGTCAGTGACACTTCGACACAAAATCAACAAAGAGTGGCCGATTGGATTAAAAACAGTATAGATCAAGACATAAGTAGTTCGGAAAATTCGAGATCCGATCATTTTCGCTCGGATATCCAAAAAAGAAGCCCAGAAGAGATCGTCGACCGTGCTCGATACGCCGAAATGGAAGAAAATGTCAAAAGATTTTTATATGGTGAAAGCGAATTTATGAAAACAGTTGAGCTGGGCAAAAACAAATATAAAGATTTCGAAGAAGAATCTGGATCTGTGATCAATTAATATAATTCAATACTTTCTCTTTATAATTTAAATCTAATATTTTCAGGTTTCGGAATAATTGGAAATTTTGTTTAAATAAAAAGTAACATCGGAACTTGAAGTGAAATAATACCGCAGAAACAGGGTGAAACAAATTTGTTGACAAATCGATTATCAAGCAAAGAAAATCTGTTTTTGCAAATGGCCAGATCTTGAGACATCGATTAGAAGATGCCGAAACTCAGTTGAACATTGACACTGAAGTGGCTCCCTCCAAAAATCCGAAAAGTATCTGTATGTCTTCGACTCATCATCTCTTGATCTTCAACTTTGTCATCAATGTTTTTATACACAAATCGAAATTTGTAAAAATCTGTATTAAACCTTTCAGTGTGTTTGTAAACATCAATTATTTTTACCATAATTTTGTTACAAAAATCTAAGCAAAAAAATTATACAAAAATACCGTGGAAACATTTAATCAACGTTATTTGAAAATTTATAAATTTTTAGAAAGTACTAAAAAAAGTTGAAAACGAAGTTTTTTTCTTGTTGTTATCCATAGTATACAGAACGTTAAAAATATTTTTATTTTGAGAAAAAAACCAAAATGGCGGAGTTGCGGTTTCTTGAAAACAGGTATTTAAATCACGGGAGGAAAACGGATGACATCATTGCCCCATGTTGTTGTATATTATAAATTTGTAACCCTTTGGTCATGGAATGACAAATGGTTTTTTCGTTTAATACAAATGGCGACAATTTAAAAGAAAAATCGAATTGTCGCATAAGAAACGATCCTTAATTCCTTGAAGACATATTTTTTGAGTATGCTCTCCAAATTTGGAGTGTCATTTGTTGATCTGCTGAACAACAAGAATAGCCTGGTTAATAGCCAACGGTTAAGGCAATGCAAGAAGAAGAAGTTCTTATAGCCATACATCTGCCTGCTTTATCTTATAATGTCTTTTCCTAAATGTTTTAGCATAATATTCTCCATTAAGTTCAATACATGCGTTTGAACCAATTGTCGAAGCATTTGTTCCATTCCGATTGAGGTACCTCCAAACATGTGATTAGAACACATCAACCGCTTCTTTAGGGGTAGAAAAAAAAAACGTTGCTCTCGCACTTTATTTTTGATTTGCTACAAAAAGAAGAAATTATTTAGTGCACAAACGGCGGATGACCCATCAATTCGATGTTTTGACTGTTCAAAAAATTTTTTGTTTGAACTGATGAGGAAGAGCTCGCAATATCGTAGTAGAGAATGATTAATCTTCTGCAATTGATTTGTAAGTCGACCTTTGGCAATATTGAAGCTAAGAAAAAACAGAGTGACACACCACTTCATGACATTGAATCCTTTAATGTCAACTTTTTGATAAAATGTCAAAGAGTAATCAAAACAAGGGCAGTGATACTTCTGTAATATATGTTGATGTTAAGGTCCATTTTTTTCGAAGCACTCATAACGTTTTAATTTATAGCCTAAACCCCCCCCCCCAGTACCAAATGTAGCTCGAAAAAGTACCAAATTGACATTGTTTTTGAAATTAACACTTCAAATGGTCGCCGCCTCCCGGACTATAACATTTACTTCAATCCAAAATTTATTTTACTGTAGACTTTGATTATTCTTATAATAAAAATACCGGGGACATATTCAAATGGAGTAAATGGTTAATATTTTATATAAAAACGGGTTTGGTTGGTTTTGAAACTATACCACTCAAAAAACAAATTTCTACTTGCTTTAAGACATAAATACTGAAATTATATCCTTTATTTATAAGAGTTAAAAAGTTGAAAACATTTATTTTTTTTATTTAATTATATTAGTTACCGAAACTATTTTATTTTTTGATTGTGTAATTATTTAAATATATTTTTTATTAATATACAATATACTGCTTCGTTTCATTTCAAAATTTGATTCTTATTTATAAAAACTAAATAAATTATTTGGAATGATTTTTTTCATGAAATTATTTATCCTATGTTGTCGTCGAATAAAAGCGTCAACAGTGGAGGGATCTGAATTATTATAACCAAGCTCTAACAGGGACTGTTTGAGACCTCTACCCTTTAGGGTAAAAGGAATATAGAAGTTGTGAAAATATCCGAAAATTAGGTCTTTGGAAAGGTTATTTTTTCGACCCTTTCAGGTGGACAAAATAGCCAAAGTATCGACTGAAAAGAACGAAGACATTGAAACTGGTATAGATGACAAAGACAGTGCTTCGGTCAGATATTTCCAAAGAACGTAGAAACTTTTCTGTTGAGTATGTTGGTGTTGTCAACTGGATGAATGTAACTAACATATCCAGGAAATATAACAAAGTAGTGAATGTAGCATCCAGTTCTATGGGAGAAATACCAAAAGCATAGATGAGGAGGTATGACAAGAAGACCAAACAATTTTTGGAGAATATAGTATCAAGGGATGCTACGAAATACAGATTCGAAGTAAAAAAGGGCAAGTTTGTTGTTTATTGGGCTTGAATGGTTATTGGATATTTTGTCGTATAAATTAATTTTTTCCTTGCAAAAGTGATTTGTTGGTAAATCTCGAATAGTTTGGCTACAAAAAGATCCAAAAAAATATTTTGCTTTCAAATATGGTCATTTACTGGTATTATGGTACACGCGAATGTTGGTGGATGCTTTCCTTTCATATTTTGGGTATTTTTCTTTTTAAATGAAAATTGTTATATTTGAAAACTATTTATTGGCACTTGTACCATATTTGACCAAGAAAATCTTCCTCCTAAACTGAATTGGATACATTTTTTTCTTCTTATTCCTATTCTATAGGAACCAATCCTATGATCCATGATGTTAGTTTTCTTTATTATGATATATGCCACAAAATGAGGACGGGGACACATTATATTTTTCATTTTAAAAGTGCCGGCAGGTTGGATTCCAATTTCATCATTTCTCTCGAGAACATATTCATTAACCCTTAGTGGGTATCACTTTGAGATACGATTCTCCCGAATGATTATATACACTTACAATACACAGTCTAACGCGCGTTTCGATAACCAAGTTATCGTCTTCAGAGACTAAAACTAAAATCTAATGACTTGCCATACCTGTTTTATTATTAATTTTCCCACCAATAAACCTTCTCCCGTAAAATTAATTCCAGCGGGAAAAAAGTCCTTGGTGAGAATCTTCACATTCATTCCTTAACTACTAAACTGTGAGGAATTGACCCTTTTTGCCCCTATTTAAGCTACTCTTACATGTAGCAGGAATAATCTTGACATTCATTTCTTGACTTTCTGCTATCAACTAAAGGCCGCTTGACATGGTGCAAGACAACGTGCAATTCTCTTACCACTGCATCATGATTGCCACTAATCAAAATTCCAAAAGTAGAAGTAAACAATTTCCTAAACTTAATTTAATATTTTGTTCTAGTTTAAAATTGAAAATAACAAAGCTAATTAAAGTAAAGGAGAAAAAAGTGGCCAATGCATCACTGGCAATAATAATTATATCATCCTCTGCCTTGATTTTGTAGAATGGATGAAGAAACTTTCGAAAAACTCCCAATGAAAATAAAACTTAGTATTAGTTGATTAGAAACTCATTTTCGCATGTTTTTAATCACGAAATAATGCATTGCACGTTGTATTGCATCATGTCAAGCGGTCTTAAAAATACACGTGGTGTGCAGTATTAATCTAAAATTTACCAAAAATCGGCGGCTGCGCAAATTTTCTCCATCCACGCGGTTCCCCTGATCTTATGGTGCATTCTCAGTGGAACAGCGATGAAGGTAGGTCGGTAAGTCACGTAGACTTAGAAGTTTAAAATGGAAACTCGTTTTTTGTGTATATACTAGGAGTGCATTATCGATGTGTGTGTGTTTAATTTAATAGTGAGTTATGTGAATTTGTTTGAGTGCCACTTGGGTTACTAGTTTTTATTTCTAAATATGGTGGAATCTGAGTTTAACGATGACACCTGGGAAGATTTTTTTGGTAAGTAATAATATTTAGACAACTATTGTACACACTTTATCGTTGATACGAATTTCCATGAAAATTTTGTTGTTGTGAGATTATATATATGAAGTACTCGTTGATTGAATTTAAAATTTTTATTAAAGAGTGTAAATTAGAGTATTTATTACCAGCTTATTTTGGGTCTTAAAATATTGATTCAATCACCAAATGTCTAGGTGTCTAGATTGACATTCATATTCAAAGAGATATAATACAAAAAGTTATCATTTTAACTTCATTTTAAAATCATCGTAATCGCTCGAGCTTCGGTGGAAAATGGATTTAAATCGCTTTATTTTCTTTCACTTGATGCTGTCGCCATATGAAAAAAGATTCAACGTTAATTCGCTACATGCATCTACGTGAATGCACTCTTCTTCTTTTTGTTTTGCGCCTTTTCCACTTGTTAAGTTTCTTTTCACACAACTGTTTTCTTCCATTTTGGCTGTATACCAAAATCAACGTAGTTTCTTTTGCATTAGTATATAGTCGATCTCTGCCTAACCTAACCCTCCACTCGTGTCCCTGCAAAAAATTTTTTACCACTCCTATTCTTCAGATATCTTTATTTGATTTCCAAGAACTCCAACTGTGTTATTACGTTTTACCAATCTCTTGTCGAATTCTTTAATTCCCAGGTATTCAGAATCTTGTACTATATCGAACTGGAACTCCGAATTTTGTTTTTAATAATTTTATAAAGAAGGGTAGAAACATTGACAACAAAAACATATAAACAGACCACACCTCCATCTCTAATAATTTGCAGAAAACATTTAATATCTGGATAACGGTGAGGTTTAGGTATAGGAAAGTATGCATGAATTTGCCTTATTTTTTACCCCTAAATGCATTAAAATAGAAAAAACCGGGTGGTTCTATTTAATAAAAATGAAGAAATTTGATATTTATGAAGTTAAACTTTGAACACTTTTTATACACACCCTGTATGAAATAAAAAAATTTTCAACATAGATTCTAACCTTGCTAAAACTAACCGAATAGAAACCATTTTCATATCTTTAAGGGTATCCTCGTAAAAAAATCATTTATAAGGGTCTGTAATGGTCAAATTTTTCACAAAAAAATTAATAACTCAAAAAGGATGCATTTCTCGTAAAAAGTTTTTAGACAAAAGTATACTAAAATTTTACGTACATTTCAAAAATGTATTAATATACAGGGTGTTCTAATTAAAATAACAAAGTTACAATCGACTTCCGGTAGAACGTAAAGAACGTAAAGTTGTTATCGTATTTCGGTTAAGATATGAATTATTAAAGTTATTACAGGTTTCTTGTTGACTTCTACGCCTATCACCATATCTTCTATCTATCTAAAAACACAAAATATACAGGGCGATCTATTTGAAATAACAAAGTTGATTATTTTTACGAAAAATAGAAAGATCTGACAACAATGTAGATACTACCATAATACAGGTCGTATCACAAGATCCTTGAACACAAAAAATACCTCGTCATTTTATTGTTGATTCCAGGATGAAACAAAATTTGCGTTTACTAATCAGATTATGACAGAAAAGACGAATAGATTTTGCAATGATGTTCGATACCGTGAAATTTGTTGTAATCTAATGTCTTGCCATACACACACTCGGTAGTAATATTTCATCATGAATGGATATATATACGAATAAGGCGCGGCGTTGTAAAAAGAGCATTGAACTCGACTATTAAATATAAACTGTGTTAATAAGTACTAACGTTTCATTAAGATATCAGATTAATTTATTATTTCTCTGAATACTTTTGTAAAAAATGGAAATATTGAAGTTGAAATACTAAAAAATCCCTTGTGTATCTAAATAATGAGTAGTCATTCCAACTTCTAAATCTAAAAAAGGTTTCCAAAAAAATTAAACTTATCTACCTTCTTACAAATCTATTACGCCCTTATTGAATCGCATCTCCCATACGCCCTTCCCTTCTGGGGTACGTGTTATGCGACTCAATTAGAGCGAATCTTCAAACTACTAAAGAGATGTTTGATATTTACTCGGTCTAAACAGCAGGGCTCACTGCAGGGACTTCTTTAAAAAAATAAAAATTCTGACTTCACTTTCAGAATTAGTTAAGGGCTCAATATTTTACAATGCGAAAAAAGTGCACAATCACTTGCCAATTGATATTAAATCGATTACATCTTTTCCCGCATTTCGCAATAATTTGAGGGTGTACTGGAAACTGCCTTATTTGTATCTTTATTTAATTATTTTTATGTTACTTTTTTAGTTTTTACAAGCTTTTGTCTACAATTTTTTGACAATAAAGCATTTTTCTCTCTCTCCCATGAGTCTTATAACAATTTTGATTAAACAAGATCTAATTTCAGAAATTCTTGGTTATTCTAGGTTTGATCTATTTCACTCCAAAACAGCATAGGGCTAAGAAAGAAAATTTTAGAGAATATTTAAAAAAAAAACGATTTCTAAACTGGCATCTCATATTCAAGGTATCGCGATTCTTGTATAGAGAATACTTGATATTGTTACAAAATATACCATTTCGAAAAAAAATTTTTTTACAAATTTCGCACTTTCGTGTTACACTGTCTGGCGCGCGTTTCGATAATTAAGTTATCGTCTTCAAAGAGTGAAGGTAAACGATTTACCTTCAGATTCTGATGACGATAACTTCAAATTCAAAATCGATAAGAAACAGAATGTAGTTCTAAAGTAATAAAAAACCTGTTCCTAAATAGTCTAGGAAATAATTAATGGTAAGTCTTACTGACAACTATTTTTCGCCCTCTAAAGGTTTGGAAATTATTATCAACGATGAGTCATCAACACTCACAATTACACTGTCTGGCGTGCGTTTCGATAACCAAGTTATCATCTTCAGTGACTGAAGGTAAACGATTTACCTTCAGATTCTGAAGACGATAACTTCAAATTCAAAATCGATAAGGAACAGAATGTAGTTCTAAAATAATAAAAAACCGGTTCCCAAATATTCTGGGAAATGATAAACCCTCTAAAGGTTTGGAAATTATTATCAACAATGAGTCTTTAACACTCACAATTACACGCGTTTCGATGGTAAACTAAAATCTATTAATTTGACTAAATACTAAATTGTACCACCAATAAACGTGAAGAAAGGCCTGTAAGGAGCTTAATCCTTTAACAATTTTACATTATTAATATTTATGTCATGATTTTGACTGGTAGCGTTATCGGTAATCGGGTCAGTCCATATTTTAAATGTGCTCTTTAAACCGGACAATAACGGATCTCCTAGTTTGCCCAATATACTTTCGGTCACAATCACCACAGATAATTTCTTATTTGGTATTTTATTTTTGGCATCACCCAATAATTGTTTCAATGTATTGTTGGAGGTTTCCCACTGGAATTATGTTTCGCGTGAGAACTTTTATCGGTGAGAAAATTTAGTATAAAACAGGTGAGTAAAGTTGAAAGGTTTTAGTTTACCTTCAGATATGTTCGAGTAGTCGTTCTTCAGCATATATTTGTGTTTCTGGAAATTCGGTTACAGGGTTCCCAAGTTAGAAATTGTCCCTTTTAGAGGAAAAATGTGGGATGGGATGTTTTTAGGGGTGATTTACTTTTATAATATTCATTGTTTTCAATTAAATGTATGATTTTAAAATAAAATTATTTATTGATTGTTTGAAATTTATTATTCGTTGTAGTGAAAAATGATTAATTGTTTATTTTACAAGAAATAAATGTTTTTGTTTATGGCGAATCTATAGAAATTGAGGGGATTTTGGTTAGTGCTTTAGGGAGATGAATTTTCTAGAGTTGTAGATATAAAACATATCAATGTTTATACCACGAGCCGCCACTGGCAAAGGAAATGAAAACTATGGGAAAAAGTAGAATAGAAATCGATATTCATTTACGAAGTTGTTTATAAAATGATTAAATACACTAAAATAATGATCTAAACAAAGAGGAATTTATTTATATCTTTTTTATTACTGTTTTTATTTATTATGATACGAGGTTTGGTTATTAAATAACGATACTGGTTACGAAAAAGGATTTTATGTGTAAAATTTTTCTAACCGTTTATTTATCGGCGTATTCAGCCTCGGATGCTGATTCAAAGATCTGCACATAAAATTTGGTTGATTTTGATCACTGTTTCCGGAGTTGAAACAGTTACAGGGCGACTTAGACGTTGATCATCTTCAGTGCCTTGAATAATGCGCTTACACCACTCAAAAACACACAAACGATTTACATAATTGTCCCCGTAGGCTTTTTGCAATAATTTATAGCACTCAGTCGGAGTTTTTTTCAATTTAATGAGAAATTTGAGATTGATACTTTGCACACGTTTTTTTTACCCTAGCCGTCTAGGGCGCAGTCTTGTTATTTAATAACCAGACCTCGTATTTTTATTTTATACCACTGAAGTACTGTTGTTGAATTTGCCAAATTGAGGATGGTTATAGTTTATTTCAGAAAGGTATAGAGTAATAATACCGCCACTGGGCGATCTGGGCGCTGGTCACACAAAAACACGCGCACGAGATAGGGAATTGTCCTCATACGCTTTTTGCAACAATTTATAGCACTCAGTCGGAGTTTTTTTCAATTTAATGAGATATTTGTAATTGATACGCTGCTCCAGGAGAAAAAAACACGCGCGCGGTCTCATTATTTAATAGCCAGACCTCGTATATGACTTTTTTCTAGTTCGGATTCCAAACGTAAATAACTAGATATGAGATTAAGTAGTATGTCTGAACAAAAAATGACTCGAGACAAAAGTTTTGTCTTACCCACACTTTTACTCGACAAATGAGAAACGGGAGGAATCAGTTTAATTTCATTGACACTTCCAACACCCATTTCCGTTTCCTACGTGTTTTTATTTTCAACGACAACCACTCTCATCCCCATTGTTTACTAATGGCATTCTAAATTTACAAGCTAATTTCAATCCTTAAAAGTTCCGAATCGCACACGTTTCATGATTTCCCAGAAAGAGTATTCAACTTTTTAGATTTTATCCGATATAAGCGCCTTCTGAATGTCTAAATAAATTCGTTAGAGACGAACTAAGAATAGAAGAAGCATTTATGAGCTTACAATAAACTAAAATGCATAAAAATTGGGAAATTTTCTATACATTCTTATTAATAGTTAGTCAAATCAATTATTAAAATGGTTACAATCAAAAAATTAAAGTGTATGCAAACTAAAAACGGTTTATAAAACTCAATTGTTTTTCGAAAATGTATTTATGAAAAAAACCGATAAGTAGAATCGTAATACTTCGATACCCCCGCCAAGTTGAGCAAAAACAAGTTGCATCTTCTCCTAGAAATAGTTCAAGCAAACTTTGTTCATTTCGTCTATCTAATTGTTTCTTGTTCTTACTGTTCTGGCTTTTAGTATTCTTCCTGCAATGCTTTCTAAACTCATCCTTTTCTTTAGTAATTACTGAATGCCAGATCTGAACTATACGGAGGATAAGGCAGCAATTAATACAATTTAACCGTTTAACCTTGTGTATCAGTACATTGTCTTGGTGAAACAGTGGTTTTTTATTCGACATATAAGAACGTTTTGGAAGAGACTTGATGATCAATATTCCAAGTGCATCCCAAAATATTGAAGCCATAACCTTCCCAGCTCACTGTCGTGTCTTTGGACGTGGTTCACCGGCTGCAGTCCACTCGGATGATGATCATTTTGATTCAGGAATTAAATGATTCTTCCATTGACGTGTTGTTGTTGTTTTTTATGGACTGTGAGTAAGTCATCTCAATAGTTCGCGGATTATTATTGTAAACTCTATCTTGGAATAGCACCAGAAAAAATCCAAGAGAGTCAAGTCGAGTGCCGTGGGATGTCCCCAAAGCTTTCCGAAGCAAATTCATCAAACTCCTGGTCGTGTGGAAAATAATTAATGTTTGAATATGTTCAAAAAAATGTCCAATAGCTCCATCTGTGAATAAAACGTACCTAAAACTTACTCTGGGGTAATGCAATGGTTTTGATGTTTGAGTCGAAGTTATTAGAGACCAAAACGGTAATTCTGCTGATTGAAAACATTGTGTGTAAACTCAAACAAAGGGCTCTGTAAATCTGCAAGTTATATTGTAAGGCAGATAATATGGACGAACGAATACATGCTTGTCTCAAGCCAATCATGACAAAGGGAATAGAAACCAGGAGAGGAAACCAACAAAACAAAAAGCATGTTTGGGGTAGCCGAAATGAAAACGCTTAGGGTTATAGTGGAAAAAACAAGAGTAGATCGAATCAGGGAACAAGACATCGTAACATAGGGGAGACAAAGAAGAAAATACTGGTGCGCACACGTGAGAAGAATTGAAGAGAATAGACTGCCAGGCATCGTACTTGAAGGAAAACCAATAGGGAAAAGAGAACCATGACTACCACCTAAGAGATGGGTGGACAGCTGGCAGTCCACCTCCCAGGAACTGATACAGAGGAACCTGCAAAACTAAACAGATTATGAGATCGAAACGAATAAGAAAAAAATATTTTAAAGTATCCATTACCACATCAAAAGAAAATTAATCTGTTTTATCATAATATTTGTTTTGTTGTACTAGTGAATTACAAACCTACATGATCTAATATTATATAAGATAAATCTTCTGATATCTTTTTTCTGCCTTTAGCTATTTCACGCAATTTCAATTTACGATTAGATATGATCAATTCGTGGACTTTTTTGATGTTTTTTGGAGTAACCACATTCGTTGGACGACCAGAACGTTCACCATCATCGTTTACTTTCAGCAAACCAATAACAAATAGTTCTCTTCGATAGAGCAGAGTTCCTACAACAATTTTGAAGCTATTGCTGAGCTTGTACAGTATTTTTCTCATCAAAAAGCAATAATAAATTAACCAACCGAATTGTTTTGAAAATAACAAAAGTAGCTTCACTTAAATGACTGTCACTTTTTTTTGACAAATCGAAATGTCATGACATTTGACACATAGTCTTTTGAAAGTTGGTACTTCATAAACGCCATATGAATTTGACAGTGACAGTGCCATCTGTGTGTCAGTCACCCGACTTATTGAGTGATGTTATAAGCAAACTATAGGGTTTTCATGTTTCCTCTAGAACTCACACGTGTATGTTAGTTTCTGCATTAGTTAGTGTTTATTGAAGCATTTTTTGAAACGTTATACTATTGTTACCAATTTGCAAGTTTGGAAAAATGATATTGATCTACGAGAGAACGTGATTCAACGTAAATCATATGTGACTAATGTAAAAACAAAGCTATTAACTTATAGTGTATTATATTAAAAATTTAATGTAATGTTTCTTTGTTGTACACGTTCAGGTCATTGGAATGATTAAGTGTTGAACATATAAAGTGAAATAATTTTATTAAAAACTACAAACACCAGCGCCGTAAACAACATTTATATTAAATAAAATGATTAAAATATAGGTTGGGCCTAAAATTTTCACACCACCGCTGATACTCCTTAAATCTGAAACTCTTCGACATACAAATGTTTTCCTCTGATTGTTTTATTGTTCTCGAGGAAATTTCGTAAAAACTAATCAGCTGAAAATAGGTCTGGGCTGTGGAGAGGCTAAAACTGGATGTACGGTAGGTTCCATAATTTTGTTGCATCCATCTTCTATTGGTTTTTGGTGTTTTAATTTTGATTTTCCCTAATCCAAATTTACCACTGTTCACTGGACTAACATTGAGTTGGTGTATCAAGTTTTAGGTATGTCTTCATTGCGTATGAATTATTTGTAAAGTTATACTCACAAAAAAAAATGTCGTAGATAGTAGATAATATTAGTTAACTCTACTGTCCATAATACGAGAGCCGTTTTTTTTCAACCTCCGATCGCTCTGTGTAGACGCTACGCGGGCAGAGGAAAGCAGGCATGCGCTGTGGGCGACTGCGAAGCTCTCGCACTACACACTTCGCGATTATCGACATTCAGGAGTCAGTCGGCGTTGTGCTACAGCCACGTAAACATTATTGATGCTCCCGCCAAGTGTGATTAATTTTCTACAGGTTGAAGGCCATAATGTTGCAGAAATCCATCGGAGAATGAGTCGTGTGTATGGGGAAAACTTCATTAGTGATGGTGTTGTGCGTGAATGATGTCAAAAGTTTAAAGATTGTCGATTTGGTTCAACGAGTTGAGAAAATGATTAAATAGAATTGCCGATTCACCATTATTGCTTTGTATATGGAATTTCCAGTTTAAAGTTTAAAGGTCTGTTTTGTACTCTACTTGAATTCATTGGTGCATAGATACGACAAATGTCTCAATTTCTTCGGTGATTATTTCTAAAAGTATACCAATCTTTTGGTAATAAAATTATTGTTTTATAAAAGCTTGTCTTCTATTTATAGCCTATCGGAGGTTGAAAAAAAAACGGCCCTCGTATTATAAATTAATATTCCCAACGTCAGATGATAAAATCCAATAATGTCATGTAATAAAATAGCAATAAACATAAAAAATTAAATCAACTATTAAATATTTATTTAAAACTGTTTCACAATAGTCCGGTAGACAACAACCGAAAATTTTCAATAATTTGTACAAATCTAATACAATTTTTTTATCGTGTAAGATTTTACTTTTTGTTTAACTCGATAAAACTTAAGGTTTACGAGATATGTAGATTTTTAGATCGTTAAATATGCCTAGAAAACGGTTCGCCATAAAGAAACATTCTGACGAAAATTATCATAAATTGTAGAAAATATCGAAGTCGATTATAGTATCGCAAAAATTATTTTGAAACCGAATCATTTTATTTTAATTTTTATTTTAAGCGATAAAGTTTCACATCCAATTTCAATATCCAAAGTTATTCGCAGAAACTCGTTTCCTAGCGTCATTCTTTTATCGTTTCTCCTGCTCCGGTGACGCCCTTGTTGATTTTTTGTTTTACCCTTGATTTAATTAATTAATTTTACAATTTGGACACTAATTAATATTGTGTCGTTGTGTCGAATAGTGTCGTTATTTCCCGTACTATAATGATTGAACTGTAGCGTTTGTCAGCTTTAATGATAAGCTACAACTGTCTCAAGTAGATACATAATGTGGCATTTGAATAGGTTAAAGCGTCAAAGACATATGGTACATATTCAATTAATGACTCGATTGAGGTTATTTTCATTATATACGAAAGGGTACAACGGTAAAATTATCCAACCAAAAAATATCAACAACACATTATATTCTTGAAATGTTGACCGAGAAAAATTATGTCACGGACTTATGAATAAATCGATATTAATACCAGTGGCGGCTCCTGGTAAAAAATGTTGGGGGTTCTATAATATTTCTAAAAACAGATTAGTCGTATTTGCCAAATTTGTATTTATTGGCTTTCGTGTTGAAATGATTAGATTGTTTGAACGTTTACCTCACAACAAGAATAAAATAATTTTCATTGAACTTATCTATTTCAGTGTATAGTATACAGAGTGTCCCACGACGAGTTAAAACTATCTGTATATATGGCAAAATACTTATAGTTAAATCTTGAAAATTTCTACGTTTGGGTTTTCGGATACGATCTTTTTAAATAAAATATTTTCAAAGATGGCCGACTTCCGTTTCTACCGGAAATCGACTGTAGCTTTGTTATTTTAAATAGAACACCCAGTAGATTAATACATTTTTGAAATTTACGTAAAATTTTAGTATACTTTTGTTTAAAAACTTTTTTCGAAAAATGCATACTTTTTGAGTTATTAATTTTTTTTGTAACAAATTTGACAGTTGCAGACCCTTATAAATTATTTTTTTACGAGTATAACCTTGAAGATATGAAAATGGTTTCTATTCGGTTGCTTTTAGCAAAGTCAGACGTATTTGAATCTATGTTGAAAAATGTTTCATTTTATACAGAGTGTTCATAAAAAGTTTTCAAAGTTTAATTTCATAAATATCAAATTTCTTCATTTTTCAAATAGAACCAGCCAGTTTTTTCTGTTTTAATGCGTTCAGGGGTGAAAAAGGCAAATTCATGAATACTTTCCTATACCTAAACCTTACCGTTATCCAGATATTAAATATTTTCTGTAAATTTATAGACATGCAGATGTTTTATTTGTATAACAATTTATAACCTCAAATATCTCGGAAACGACTAAAAGTTGGAATAGGATTAGTAAATACAATTTGATTTGTTTTTTTTTACAGACTTTGTCAAGATAAATACTTTTTTATTTCTTAGTGGTTGTATCAACGGGTCAAAATAAAATTGAGACCACACCTGCATTTCTAAAAATTTACAGAAAACATTTAATATCTGGGTAACGGTAAGACTTAGGTATAGAAAAGTTACATGAATTTCCCTTATTTTTTACCCCTAAATGCATTAAAATAGAAAAAAACCGGGTAGCTCTATTTAAAAAAAGAAGAAATTTGATATTTATGAAGTTAAACTTTAAACACTTTTTATAAACACCCTGTATAAAATGAAACATTTTTCATTATAGATTCAAATACCTTTCTAAAAGCAGCCGATAAGAAACCATTTTCATATCATATCATATCAAGGGTATTCTCGTAAAAAAATAATTTATAAAAGTCTGTACAGGCAAATTTTCTACAAAAAAACGAATACCTCAAAAAGTATGCATTTTTCGAAAAAAGTTCTTAGACAAAAGTATACTAAAATTTTACGTAGATTTCCAAAATGTATTAATATACAGGGTGTTCTATTCAAAATAACAAACTTACAGTCGACTTGTGATTCTAGCAATGGTTCATTCAGGCAGTGATGGTGCATGATGAAGGGAGCCAAGGAGGCAAAGCTGTCGTTTCAGAGTTGTTCTGTATTTTTTACAAAATATCTTGCTAATTCTCTCCAGCTCTAGATTTTTCTCTCTCTAAGGTCTTCTTCCACCGTTTTTTGGTGTACCACTTATCGTCTTGCCTTCTGGTATCTTCCATTCAACTCGTTTCAAGATCCTGTCTTCGTCCAATCGTTCCAAGTGACCTAGACATTGTAATCTTTTTATCTTTATAATAGCGTCGATTGGTGCCTCGTTATTTTCTCCAAAAATTCTTCTTGATATTTGTCTCTTCCAGATATCCAATTTCTGTTTAGTTTTAATCATCATTACCCAAGTTTCACAGGCGTATATCTCGGTTTAAAAATGGGAAAATACCAACCATTTTAAAAACATTTTCTTCATATTTCCCTATGTTATTAATTCAGTTTTGATATTTTGCTTGGGGACAAAAATAAACAAAAGTCTATGATGGACGCCCTAATTTCCCTGTACTGTCATCAATATCCTTATTTCAAACATTGATTTAAAAGTAAGGGGAGATTGAGATAAACTAAAATTTAACGTTACGTGAGTACCGGTTCGCTGGTACCAACGTGATTTTACGCCCAGCGAATGAATCTTTCACGGTGGTGTACAATCCATTTACGAGGTAGACATTTCTTCTAATACTTCCTTACAAAGTATGTTAATGATAAAAATCGCTGCACCGTGCGGCCAGTATATTAAATTGACTTTCAAACAGCTTATTCCTTTTATTGATCTGAAGATTTAAAGTCAAAAGTTTACAGTGAGCTGGTTTCTATGGTCGCAAGTCTAAGTGTAAAAGCGATTTATGAAAAGTCAAAAACTAGATAAAAAAAATACTGTTCCGTTAACTGCTCATTAGTTTCGAAATAATTAGTACTGTCTAATAGCACCAAACAAAAATAACACCAGATACAAGAGGAATCATTAAAGCATACAAGTTAGGGTAATACGTCTTTGGGCCATAGATAAATCACTCTTCATTATTTAGTTCAAATTACGTCTAGACATTTTTCCTAGTAATTATATGGACCGCCGAGGTAAAACGACGAGAACCCAACGGAATTCTTAAAATAGAAAAAGTTTTGAAGGCGAAAAAAGTTTCTATACTCAAATCTTGAATATAAAAGATTTCCTGCTATTTCGAAAAGTTGAAATACATTCCAATTAATCGGAAAAAAACATTAGAAAATGTTTTTCTGTGAGGAACCACGCGCTTGGGAAATCTTTTACTATATTGTTTAACGCTTTTTCTACAGTTTTCTCTACAAAAACTTGATACGAATAACACACCAAATGTTCAATGAAATTTTTAACTTATTCCAAAAAATAGCGATTCTTTATACGGAAAGAATTTCTCGATAATTCGGTTCTATAAAGTAAACAAACAAATCCCCGCTGTATATAAAAACATGTCAATACACGTTTTTCTGAAAATTTCCACTTGGCGAAAGTAGTCAAAAGTTTGCTATGAACATTAGAAAGTGTTTTTTTGTGAGGAACCACGCGATTGGAAAATCTTTTACTACATTGTTTAACGCTTTTTCTACAGTTTTCTCTACAAAAACTTGATACGAATAACACACCAAATGTTCAATAAAATTTTAAACTTATTCCAAAAAATAGCGAATATTTATACGGAAAGAATTTCTCGATAATTCGGTTCTAGAAAGTAAACAAACAAATCCCCGCTGTATATAAAAACATGTCAATACACGTTTTTCTGAAAATTTCCACTTGGCGAAAGTAGTCAAAAGTTTGCTATGAACATTAGAAAGTGTTTTTTTGTGAGGAACCACGCGCTTGGAAAATCTTTTACTACATTGTTTAACGCTTTTTCTACAGTTTTCTCTACAAAAACTTGATACGAATAACACACCAAATGTTCAATGAAATTTTTCACTTATTTAAAAAAATAGCGATTATTTATACGGAAAGAATTTCTCGATAATTCGGTTCTATAAAATAAACAAACAAATCCCCGCTGTATATAAAAACATGTCAATACACGTTTTTCTGAAAATTTCCACTTGGCGAAAGTAGTCAAAAGTTTGCTATGAACATTAGAAAGTGTTTTTTTGTGAGGAACCACGCGCTTGGAAAATCTTTTACTACATTGTTTAACGCTTTTTCTACAGTTTTCTCTACAAAAACTTGATACGAATAACACACCAAATGTTCAATGAAATTTTTCACTTATTTAAAAAAATAGCGATTATTTATACGGAAAGAATTTCTCGATAATTCGGTTCTATAAAGTAAACAAACAAATCCCCGCTTTATATAAAAACATGTCAATAGACGATTTTCTGAGAATTTCCGCTTGGCGAAAGTAGTCAAAAGTTTGCTATGAACATTAGAAAATGTTTTTCTGTGAGGAACCACGCCCTTGGGAAATTTTTTACTATATTGTTCTACAGCTCTTCTTCTTCTACAGTTTCCTTCACAAAAACCTAATATCGCAAACAAATTCATAGCCAACTTTTGAGTTTTCTGTAACTTTTTAAATAACATGATTGAAAAGATTACGTTGGAATTTATTGAATCGTTGGTGAATACTCTGTTTACACTTCTAATTAACTAACACTTACAATCACTCTGTTTGACTCGTGTTTCGATAACCAAGTTGTCTGCAGAGACTGGAGGTAAACTGAGTTCAGTAACTTATTCCATCGGTTACAATTTCTATGTGGTGTTAAAAAATAAAAAATCGACTCTTTAGCTATTTTTCTAATCGATGTCCAAGAGCGAGTTTCGGAAAATTCATGCTTCAGTATTCATATTTTAATAGCAGCGATTTACATTTTGAGAAACAGCCGATGTTTTTTTGATTTTCCGATAGTTTTTCTGCACCATGTTTGTGGCAAGTAAACAAAAATTACAAGAGTCGGAAGAGTTTTAGAATTCTGTATTATAGTTACAAACCGAAAATTCTATTTGTTCTATGAAATATAATTTTTTTTCTTCAACGTACAGTGAGCTACAGAGCGTTGTTTCCATTTTCCGTTTTCCAATGCTTGTGCGGAAATTTTTCATTCTTATTTAAGTTTGTGCCTAAGAAAATGAAGTAGAGCGACTCTGATTTACGTCTGACGACAAACAGAAGCTATTTTTAGTCCACATCGATTCATATTTTTATAACACATGCATGACTTTCCAGTCTTATAACTTATAGTCACAAAATATTATAACGTTGCCATATTTCTAGTTTTTACGTATGAAGTTTCCATATTTTGTCAACTGGTTCATAATCTAACTGCTTTTAAATAGTTAATCGGCTGTTAACTGTCTCTGATTAGTTCTTAGAGAGTTTGAGGTAAATCCTTGCAATTCTCGAAGAAAAATATAGAATGGGGATACATCTGGTGACCTTTCCGGCCATAAGAAATACAGTTTTCAGATATAGTCTAATCGGAATATACAGGTAATACGAATCATTGTACTAGAAGAGGTCTTATAGGACCTTTACCTCGTTGTGTTATCTATTGGATATTAATGTGAACCTTTTCAGATATCATATAAACTAATACCTTTCCAGAACTTTGAGTAATACCCACCAAATCTCTTCCCAGAAGAACGACAGACCCACCTTGTGTCTGAATAGCGATGGATTCATTGAATCCTTGTTTCAATATCAGTTATGTAATTGCCTACATCTGCATCTACATGTCTTATTAAAGCTGTATGATGTAATTCATGTGCTGCTGTTTTGGGAATCCTGCACAGTTTTCATAAGGTCCCCACAGATAATTGGACTTTTGCTAGTTGAAGTAATGGTCTACTGTCTAGATACAATATTATTTTGATAAAATCCATTGTACTGTATTATTTCAGCTGTAAAAATTTTCGACGTTTCGACCATTACCAAGATAGGGGTGAGGGTATGATGGTTATTCCTTCATCTATAAGTGATTCGATTCCGTGGTCTCGATCTGCCTTCACCTTGGAATTTCACCGGAGGAAATGAAAGCTGAAATAGAAGAAATTACCATCGAGAACACTGATATTATAACTGATGGTTTTGATCCAACTGGTGAGCTATCCGTTTGTATCATGTAAATTTAGCGGACCTTTTGGCGGGTTTTGTCATTTTGGCGCACTTGGGAAGTGATATTGGCGGGATGGGTAATAAATATGTGGAGATTTAGTGTAAGACATAAAAAGTTTATTGATTTTAGTTTGGTTAGGTGTTCAATAGTTTTTTTTTAATTTAAATCCGTCAAATTTAAGGTTGTGTTAGCGTAGGTCGTTACGAATGACTCCAAAATATCGAAAAGTAACGAAAATATTTTCTAATTATCTATTTATGGCTATTGGTTTATAGTCAGTCACTTCGTGAATCGACTCTCTATATTTATACATTTTTTTTGGGTGATTGAAGTTCAAGTGTATGAATCGTACGGACAAATATTTACGCTTACGATTCTAACAATTTTCAAAAATTCCCACCAAAATACTTTAAATTGTCTCAGATTGGATCCGAACTATGAGGATGGTTCCAAAAGTACCTGGCTCAAAAAATAAAACATCTACTTTTAGCTCCATACCCTTTTTATAATAAGAATCCTCCTGAAAAGGCCTAAATCTGGCGAAAAGGGTGTATGAGATAGCAATTCAAACTTTAATTCATTAATTTTGGCCATTGAAATAACGAATGTGCGAGCTGGTGCACTGTCTTGATAAAAAATTCTCTTCTTAGCTTAATGCGAATGTTTTTGTTTGATTTCCTCGCTCAAACGTTACAATAAGTTCGCATAATACTCGTAGTTGATAGTTTTTTCTTTTTCGAAATGATGCAATGAAAATTATCCCATACGCATCTCAAAGAACCGACGTCTTGTACTTACCTGCAGATGGAACGGTATTTGCCTTCTTTGGAGTCTTTTTCAGAACATTCTTGATGGTGATGGACCTAAGTTTCATCCATGGTTATGAAACAGCGCAAAAATTGGGCTTTATTTTTGTGAAACATCACCCAAAACTCAATGGCAACATCCTCATGACGCTACTTTTTCTCCATTGTGAACAACCATCTTGCACATACTTTTCTCGTGCCAATTTTTCAGTAAATAAGCGATGTACTGCACTTTTTGAAAATCCTACTATGTCTGCTAGCTCGAGCACTTTCAGTAGACTATTATCCAGTACTGCTTTGTGGATTTCCTTCAAAATATCTGTAGTCTTCATCTAATTTGATTGACCACTTCTTCTAGCTTGAAAAATATGCGTGCGTTCACATGTCTGGCAACTTTTGATAGTTGGTACTGGTTGCAAGCTTTTGCCCACTCGCGGTAATCTTTCTTCATTGACTTTCGGACAAACCTCTAGGAGACGAATTTTGCATTTACGAAAGACGATGGATAGACGTGAAAGCAGCTTCACGAAGTAGTCGATCGGCGCTTCAGGACGTTGTCTTTTCCGCTTATATATCGTCTATATAGATCGTAAATATTCGAGATTCATCGAAGTTCATTAATCTTCTTTAATATTAGTCAAACATTATTATAATCAGTACACTCGCATTGCTATATTATGGTCTATTCGATTTTCCAAATATTGCGTTGTTTGTCCTATGTAAACAGCATTCCAGTTACTCTATTTATACTGTTACTTATTTTGTTTTTCGGTGTTTTTGATTTTAGACTACAAATATTTTGATAATGTGTTGAATCCTCTACGTTAATTTCATATTTACATATGAACTCGAAATAATTTTACGACTGGTGTGATCGTCCTTTAACTTGTAGCAAAGGAAAGTGGTTAATAGATTTTATTCTTGCATCACTTCATTTTAATCATAGAATCATAACGTAAATGAATTTATTGATTAATTTTTACAAGCTAATTTAGATTTAACTTGCCCCGACTCTAAAACATCATTGTCTTCTTCTTCTTTGGCAAAAAAGTTTGCTTCTCATCGGTGGTTTATTTATATCGCCAATAAAAAAATTCGACGTATACGGATACCGAGCATCAATAGTACCATAAAGGATGCTGTCCACGCCATATTAGGATAGTAAGGACATGTAACACTATGTCTTCTGTCCTCTAAGTCAGTGCACTAAAGATTGAGTAGTGAGTGTTTACTTCTTAGCGTTTGTTTAGTTTAGTATTACCGCAACGGGAATTTTTTGTGTGATTTTGTTACCATGTATAAGATTGGTATGTTTATACAAATATTAATTATAAAACAATATTAGTATTATACCGGGTTACTACAAAAAATTCATCTTTTTTAAGGAATATATTTCACTCGTCGATAACGTTTGAACGGTGTGTCTTGGTGAGTCCACGTTCAGCGATTATAATCAGTGGTAGCTCGTGTTGAAAATTTTCAGGTATTCTACGACGTTTCCAAAAAAAAACTCACCTCGTAAACGGTTTGTCTTATTTGTAGTGCTGTGGGCCAAAATTTTGGCCGGCTTCCACTCTGTTAACTATCGTATCAGTGTTTTCGGATATCCTACCAACCTATTCAAGTCTTTGGATCATTATCACTGTCGCAAACAAGGAACTGTTACTAATAAATTTCAGAATGCGCATGCGATCAGTTTTCAAACTGATTCGGAATCAAACCCGCCGACAAAACCAATGTAACATGAAATACGACTATTTAACGAAGTGCCCTGATATTCAATTCTCTCCTACGTAAAGATACATTTGGAATTCGTTATCTAATCTAACAATGCATATGAATAAATAATAATCCGAATGGCTTTATCACAAATACGTGACTCATGTTTATCAAACAGAGAATTACTACTACAGCTACTTTTAGAAAGAGACGTGCTATATTTGGTTTGAGAAAAAATGCACAATAGCAACAGGGACGTAACAGATAAAGTAACAAACTAAAAATAAATTCTTCTCTATTGATTTTCAAAATATTCTCCAATAATATCAATACGTTCAAACCAATTGTCTCCATTCCGATTGACGTATTTTCAAAAAATATGATTTAAACGCATCGACCACATCTTCAGGTTTAAAAAACGTTGACATCGTAATTTATTTTTGATCTGCGGGAATAAGAGGATATATTTAAGTTCCATTCAAAAGCTGTACGCCGAATGACCCATCAATTCGATGTTTTGACTGTTCAAAAACGTATTTGTTTGAACTGATGAGTAAGAACTCGCTTTGTCGTGATGCAGAATGGTTCGTCTTCTGCAATTGGTTTCTCCGATTGCAGTTGCAAAATTTTTTCTTTCCAAAAAGGAAGCGAATGGTATGGTGGTATGGCGAGAATCCTCCATCAATTTTGATGATTTTTAATGTCAGTTTTAAGTGCCTCGACCTAGCTGGTCATTGTCACAGAAACAAAAAATAATTGCGTCAAGAACTGTCGTATAATCTATTATGTAAATCATATTTTGGTAACTTTAAGAAAGTCCAAGACTTTATGGATCTCTGTCCGGCAATTGAACGTCTCCTCAAGGTAAGGTTCCAGATTAAACTGATCTATTATCTCTAGTGGATGATGAAGTACTTGTCGGTCATATTCTAGTAGACAAGAAGACGAATTTATACAGATGAATTAAACATCAGCGCTTAGTTTGCTTCAATATCTCCGCGTTATCACTCAATCAATTTCATAATGATAACCTAACCTAAATTCACAATTCTATAGTTTTACAACACTGTATAATAATATCAATACGTTTATTGCATCTAGATAACAATATTTACAGCAAGGTAAGTGTGTTAGTTGTAAATATCAAATATAGTGAAAGATTGCAGCAAAAATCTCAAATCTAAATATACCATAATAGTTAATGTTCTGAGATCTTTAATTTACATTTTCTCAAACTTGATATTACTCAATTCTATGCTTTCATTTTTATAATAAAACATTTCTAGGGACCACTTCCATTAAATGTTTATTTTGTATATGAGAATTGAAACCAAGCTTTACCAGCTAGATAATGAGCGTTTTCGCAGTGGAAGTGTGGCAAAATTAAACACCCAACCGTACTAACTCTAATATATTTAGAGCTTTCGAATATTATATTCATCGTGTAGAAATCAGTTAATTAAGAATTGTGGTGTGATAAACTGTATTGTAATGTTTTAAAAAATATTAATTCCAACATAAAAATAAATAAATAAAGATTAAACTAAAATAAAATTCAAAATTATAGGTAAGAAATATTATTATTAGAATAAAAGTCGTTTATAGAGTAGAGTCTTTGCCAGCTAGATTATGAGCGATTTCGTAGTGGGATTGTGGCAAAATTAAACACCAAACCGTACTAACTCTAATATATTTCGAGCTTTCGATTATTATATTCATCGTGTAAGAATCAGTTAATTAAGAATTGTAGTGTGATAAACTATATTGTAATGTTTTAAAAAATATTAGTTCAAACATAAAAATAACTAAATAAATATTCAAATAAAATAAAATTTCAATATACATAAGAAAACTACAATGAGTAACAAAATTATTATTAGAATAAAAGTCGATTATAGAGTAGTCTTTACCAGCTAGATTATGAGCGTTATTGTAGTGGGATTGTGGGAAAATAAAAACCGTACTAACTCTAATATATTTCGAGCTTTCGAATATTATATTCATCGTGTAGGAATCAGTTAGTTAAGAATTGTGGTGTAATAAACTAAGTTGTAATGATTTTAAAAATAGTCGTTTACAAAGTGGAAGGCACTCTCCAGCAAATTAATTCGTTGCTTTGCGAAGCACTCGAGATAGGCGAGGAATAGCCCAAGTGTTTTAAGGTTTTGTAGGATTCCTCAACCTCGCCAATACATAGCGTCCATTTTGACCTCCTCGAGTAAAGATGGATTCTTTCTTCACATTGTCGATTCCAATATGTTCACTGGTAGACGCAGTATTTGGATCTCACGGTGTTAAGTTTAAAGGTGAGTTTGCAGTGTCTATTTTGGTACTAGACAGCCACATACTTTTTCAGCGTTTGGAAGCATCGTATAAAGTAATTAGTTCTTAGTTTCTCTTTCACGTAGTGCACAAGTTTTTTTGCTGTACTGTAAATGTCTTGTTTCAATTCCCTAACCAATTGGAATAGAGATTGTTGTTTATTTTCAGACTTTTTGTTTTAGAGACTGTGCATATTGTATAAGATCTTCCATTTCAAGTCATGGTTACTTAGAATGTCGTATATTTTCTAGATAGTTGGAAATGTGCCATTGTTCTTTTTTAAACAGGAACCTAGAGCTTCGACATATTCGAGAGGAATTTCTGTAGCTGAGGCTCCTTACTTTTATAGATTGTGAAAAATTCTTTACTAGTTGTAGTATTTACACAAAATGGCACAATTAATATTGGTGAATAGTATCTCAACTCTAATCAGAACTGTTATTTCATTCCATATGTATGTTTCTAAGAATTTATTCACTATAATTTCCATAGATTATAGAAATATGTTATTAAATTTCGTATGTTAAGTGAATTATGACATCTGACTTGAAATAATCCAACAAAGTAGTACCACGTCTTGTTTTTGCTTTTTACGACCATTCTACGATATATTTGACATTTACGATCGACCCAACGAATTACAAAAGGTTGCAGGTACGTGACTAAATGAATAACTGAAATATAGACCGTAAAATATTTTGCCGAGATAATTTTTATACTCATTTTTCCAAGAAAAATTAGAATCCTTGCAACAGTTATATATGCATTAATAAAGACTTGCTTAAAAATAATTGATAGTACGTGAATGAATGTCGGGATTAAAATACTGGGGAGAAGTTACGCAAATTCTAAAATTCGTCGTACTCCTGGAATTGCGTCCGCAAAAATCATCAGGCACGTATCAGTGAAAAGTCTCAACAAGATTTAAACAAAGTTTTAGATCGCTACTTCGATACACGGACCACTCAATCAAATTGTACTGAAAAGTGTATCTTGACTGAAGAAGGAATAACACCAACACAGATCAGAACCAAAATGGTTGCTGCTTAAGTACGGTCTCTATCAAAAATTGAAAATTGCTGGGGGTGAAAATCATTAGAAGGGCATACGGATTTCCGTGGCGCCCGGATTTTGTAAATCGACCCAAATCAAGTCGAAAATGAAGAATAAAATTTTTCGATATCTCGTTTCGTTTTCGAGATATCGATACTTGAAGTTGGAAAAATTTATTTTTATTAAAGTTTGTATATCTCAATCTAACCTAACCTAACCTAACTTCTCGTGGTGCACTTTTAGTGCTAAAAGCTCAAAAATCGTGAATTTTTTACAGCCAAAATTGTCTAAAAAAATTTTCTTCGCGTGAGGATTATTTTCATTTTAGTTTATTATTATTTTTGTTTCTAATGGGGGGGCTTCGCCCCCTCGATCCTACCAGGGGCTCCGCCGCTGTACCTGGTCTGCCCAAAAGCCACAGGCCGCGAGGAACGAGTGAGTTTGGGGAGGGTAGATTGGGGGCAGATAAATTCGAAGCGGGTAGATTTTCATTTTTCGGTTGTTTTGGTCATTAAAAATAATATAAATGATGCAAAAATAACTGCTAGTGAAATTTTCCAAGATAATTGTGAAATATTACAGTAGTCTGGCTTTTTAATTATAAAACAAACGAAAATAACTTTTGAAAGCATTCAGAACTGACACTTCTTTATGAAAAACCTCAAATTATTCATGTATTTATCGTATGTTAAGTTATTAAGTCAAAAAGTGATGAAAGTTGTCAAAAATGACTCATTTTGCAATAAAAATATGTTTTTAGAGTAAATAATATAAAAATTAAGTAAAAAATCTTTTGCTTATCAAATTACAAGATTCATATTGAATTTGAAGTGATAAAATATTCATTTGAAACGAAGTATTGATCGCCATCTGTTCAATAAAGCGAATTTTGAACTAAAGTTTGATTATAAATTTAAGTATCGATATCTCGAAAACGAAGCGAGATATGAAAAAATTTCATTCTTCATTTTCGATTTATTTTGGCATAATTAAGCCAAAATCGCCACGGAAATCGTACTCTCCCCATTAGAAGATGACATACGTGAGGTTTTGTGACGATGACTACTTTAACATTTGCATTTCCAAATAAGTGTTGTTAGGATTTTATATAAGCATTTAAATATGACAAAAATTATTGCAAGGGCAAGAGCTCGTACCAAAGAATACAAACGTCAAGAGAAGCACCATAAAATGTAGGCTACAATGTTTTGTTATTCCTACGGTATCCCTTTTGATTGATTTCAAGAAAATTGAAAGTTGAAAGCAACTTAAAGAGGCGAAATATCTAAGAGCGACGATGAAATTAAAGGGGACTGTGTTGAATCAGAAGGTCGTTAAAAATAGCGAGGCCACGATAAATCAAAAACGTGTAATTCGAGTCGATTAACATGCTAAAATATAGCAAACCATCTATCTATAACTTTTAACTTGCAACTCATAACAAATAGTTATGAGACAGTGGTATAGTTGTAAAAAATACGTAATATTAGATACTGTTAGTTGTAATTAAATGTGTAAGTTAAAAATTATAACAGTTATTTTGAACATATTAAGTTCCCATTAATTGGGGGAGACTTTCAATTAACATAGGGTAGTGTACGAATATTTTTAAATGAAATTTTCGATGTCATAATGATTAATTATTACGTATTAATATAAAATCTTGTTTAAAATCCATACATTCACCTTCAAAATAATATTTTTATTTAAAAATAAACTAAAATAGGTACCTGACG
The DNA here is from genome assembly GCF_026230105.1 of Diorhabda sublineata. NCBI lineage: Eukaryota > Metazoa > Arthropoda > Insecta > Coleoptera > Chrysomelidae > Diorhabda > Diorhabda sublineata. The sequence continues at coordinate 9,394,774 of NC_079479.1, forward strand.
CTATTTTCAAATGTGATTTCAACATTTACTAAAAATTATTTGTGCCAAAACTAATTTAAAATTTCAAGCTGTAACTCAAGGTGTAGTCTATTTCCAACGCTTCAGAAACGTTTTTAACATCAAACAATTTGTTTGTTAGAAAATCTTTCTATTTATTTCGAAGTATCCAAATTTTCATAAATACGAAGACAGGTCAATAATAAATTTTTTCCAATCGCAGAAAAATCTTCACAACTCTCTTATACGATTGTCAAATGGAAAGTAAGCGTCACAAATATTTCTAAACTTGATTATGAAGTCTTCAAACAACCTTCGTATCCTCTGAATTAGTCTCAAATAAAAGGTAAAGAACATGAGTTCTATCTTCAAAAAGATCAAGATAAATTAATGAATTATTCACCTTTAACTTGGATCATCCTATAAAATTAATTGTTCTCTCGTCCTACGGTAAATTATGTAATATATCGACAGCTGGCGCATTCAAAATTTTATAGTCAATTTACAGTTAAGTCACTTACATGTCACCACATGTTAACTTAATGACTAGAAAACTTGTATTTACTTGGTTTTAGCGCAAAATTCATGTGATTTCCGAATATACGATGTATAAATAAGACCAAAATTTATTTAAAAGACTTAAATATATGGACGTATACGAAAAGAGATCCGAGAATACTGATAAGGAAGATAACAGAGTGATAGGCAACCATGGAAAGGCCAAAATTTTGGCCCACAGCATTTTACGAACAACAATGCAGAATATTGCAACGGTGGGAATGAAAAATTGGAGTCGTGGGGATAGGAAGGAGTGGAACAAGCTAGTGGGGAAAGCGTGCAAAAAGCTGTAACATATTGAAAGTTATATAATATACAGGGTTTCCCACGACGAGTTAAAACTATCTGTATATGGCAAAATACTTGTAGCAAAATCATGAAAATTTCAACGTTTGTTGACTGTAATTTTGTTATTTTAAATAGAACACCCTGTATATTAATACATTTTTGAAATCTACGTAAAATTTTAGTATACTTTTGTTTAAAAATTTTTTTCGAAAAATGCATACTTTTTGAGTTACTAATTTTTTTGTAACAAATTTGACAGTTGTAGACCCTTATAAATGATTTTTTTACGTAGATACCCCTAAAGATTTAAAATGTTTTCTATTCGATTGCTTTTAGTAAGGTCAGACGTATTTGAATTTATGTTGAAAAATGTTTCATTTCATACAGGGTGTGTATAAAAAGTGTTCAAAGTGTAACTTCATAAATATCAATTTTCTTCATTTTTTAAATAGAACCGCCCGTTTTTTTCTATTTTAATGCATTCAGGGGTAAAAAATAAGGTAAATTCATGTATACTTTCCTATACCTAAACCTCACTGTTATCCAGATATTAAATGTTTTCTGTAAATTATTAGAGATGCGGTAAAAAAATTGATATTTGAAACCGCCTACATTTATATTCATAAATGCGTATCAATATCCCTTTCAACTTCATTCATAATTGTTTATTATAATTGAAAAAAGATTGAATTTATCAAAAGATTCAACGACGAAATGGAAAACCGTTGTAAAGTTACAAATAATACATTCATTAAACTGCAGAATGCCGTCGAGTTTCAGATCTTGATCATTATTCACTTATAGTCCGGTCAATTTAGATATTCCAAGTTACATAAATTCACATCAAGCTAAAAATTAGGTTAACTTAACCTTAATTAGTAAAAATGGTTTGAAGTATAATTAAAAATACAAGTTCTCCATCATTCCCGTGTATAGAAAAATTTTATTCGAGATCAAAGGTAAAAAAAATGAGTTTTTTGCGATTTTCAACAAAACGGTAAGATTTATCTTAAAAATAACTTAGACAAAAATTGTAGATCATTAAATTATCTACAAAAAACGTATCTAACTTTTTTTTCTACGAGCCATTGTTTCTGAGATATAATGATTCAAAAAGTTGTGAAATTTAGTCGTCGTAACTTTCAAATTCTTCTGCTTTTTCTTCATCTTCAACATGTAAATTGCGTCAATAACTTCTTGTCGAGTTGAATTATTGTTTTTAAAGCACATTGAACTAAATCTTGTTTTTCAAGATTCTTGCAGATGTCATGTCACAGCCAGTATTTCTTTTTTGACAATTTGCAAAAGAAAATAGATTTCCAAAATAGATTTCCAATTTTCATGGTTTGAAAAACAAAATAATATTCTCAGTGGGAGTTTGTTTGTTTGTTGTTTCAATAATCATTACATCAAGTATCATTATTAGGTTGTTTTACCGAATAGATTTTCAACATTTCAACATTGAAATGAACCGAGACTTGTTGTGACTATTTGTAAGAAATTTCTGTTGTCATGTCATAAGTTTATCAAATAAAATATCAATTGACGAAGATGTTGTTAAAGTGCGACGACGACTTTGTATATTTTATATTTCAAGTGACCGATAAAAAATATTTGAACATAAATTACAACTCTAGAGATGCTTACGATAATTACAACTTTTTGAATCGTTATATCTCAAAAACGGTGGCGCGTAGCAAAAAAATTATTAACACGTTTTTTGTAGACAATTTGATTATCTACAATTTTTGTCTGAGGTATTTTCATGATAAAACTTACCGTTTTGCTAAAAATCGCGAAAAACTCATTTTTTTATCTTTGACCTTAAATTAATTTTTTTCATACACGGGAATAATGGGGAACTTTCAAATTTCATTTTTAACTATATTTTAAACAATTTCACTGATTTTCAGCTTGGTGGGCATTCATGTAGCTACAATCTAATTTTTGGTCTAATTTTACCGGATTAATATTTCTTTAGTTTCATACCGCAGTGGTTTTATCTCATAATATGATTTGGTTTTATTTCGTTACTAAAAATAGACGGAATTATATAAAAGCGGATGGATGGTAATTTTGAGATGTGTACTTTGGTTTCATGTATCAAATAGTCGCTAATGTATCTAAAGTGATAATTAGTACCACATTTTTATTAGTTTTCGGTACAACAGTCCTTTTAACTATTCTAGACTAGTTATTCTTCTTAACTATTTCAAGATACTAATTTTTCATTCATATTTCTAATTTACTACTTTCTGGTATACCACAATCTTTTAACTTGCCAATTATACCACCCACACGAAAAATATATACCTGAAAAAATCGTGTAAAACGAAAAATCCCTCAATATACAATATTTTAACAGAAAACTTCATTATCGGTTTCAAAATAGGCTTCTGTCAACCCAATACAAGCATACCAACATAAGCTCAGTTCGCAACGCCTTCAGTACCTAACTAATCACTTTTTATTGTTTCAATGACATCATGGCGCGTTCCCCGATGCGAATTTTTGAGTTTTGAAAAGAGGGAAAACTCACAGGAAGCAGGAACCATCTGGAACTTATTCATGACGAACTACACCAAGTTAATCGGAGAAAACGATGAGCTTAATCTTGATTTTAGACATATTTTGCACGATTCGGTAATTGGATAATAAACTACATGAGCATTTGGTGATTCAGTCATTTATTTATGTAAAACCACAGACAAACTAGGTGAATATTGAATCATAATGGCATAATATTGTAATCTACATTAGGAACAAAGAAATAACAAAATTTCATGGAGCTAGTTCCTCTTTCTTCGATGATAGGTCTATCGCCTGTTCATTCTTCGCTATCTTTCCTCTAGACTGTCACTCCACCTTTTCCGTGGTCGACCTCTAATCCTTATTCCAATTGGAGATTTATCCTTTGCTATTTTTACCAGTCTATCGTCTAGAATTCGCCTTAGAAGTTGATTTCATTGTACCCATTCATTAATATTATCCACTTTACATGTCCGTCTGATTTTTCTCGGTCCAGTAGTTTCTTTCGCCTTACTACGTTTTGACATCCCAGGGATCTTATTTGCTCTGCCTCTTTTGTCGTTTTCTATGTCTTCATAACTGGTTATATGTAAATTCCAAGGTACTCGAATTTTATAATCTTATGTATTATTTGACATTCTAGTTCTAATTTGTATCTAACGGGTTCTTCTGTTGCTAATAATCCTTGAAGATCATCTGCATATTTCGACACATATCATGGCGAATATCATATTCCGTAATCGTTTTGTCCTCGTCTTTTCCGGCTGTCATCGAGTTAATTTTATTGGTGATAATTTTTGTAACGAGGTTTTGAAGTAGTTTGTACACACATCCGGTATCAAAAAGCTTCCGGAGAGGTGGTAAAACTGTGTAATTAATGAAGGGTATTGTGCATTTGAAAGTTGGTACTTCGTAAACGTCATTTGGATTTGACAATGACAGCGTCATCTATGTGTCAGTCACACGACTTATTGAGTAAGTTATAGTTAACTCAAATCGTAAAAAAGTTTTGTAATTGTATAATAAAACATAGTAAATCGAAATATCAAGAATTTTTGAAAATCTTTAAGGATTTTTATTAAAAAAAAATAAGAAGTTTAGTATATATACTATCCAAGTAGGATTTATAATCAAAGATCGTAAAATTACATCTCATCTCAGTTAATTTTCTCAATTGTTTAAGAAAATTACTCAAATTGAATTATGATTCAAATTCGTACAAATCGATTAATAATTTTATCCATCATATGTATAGAAAAACAATAGTAATTTTACAAAAAAAATTTTACAGTGTACTAAAATCAACAGCATAATTTCTCTTTACGAATATAACATCTTTTAGTAATATCAATTTTAAAAATAATCTTACTGAACAAAAAACTTGCCGCCATCAATATTTTCACTCAGACAGTTTGAACTAATTTCTCGATGATCTCTTGTAAGTGTTAAAGAAATACCAAAGCAGATCATTGACGTTCTTCAGAGCAACTGACTAAGAAAGAAAATTATCCATTTATTTATCTATTGAATCAAAAAAGGGTGCTACAACGGGGGTGTGTAGAGTGTCTGGACACCCCTAAAAATAAGTGAACACCTCCCAATTTTCCCTTGAACAAAATGAATTTTTTTTCAGGTCAGACATGTCCTGCTTCATCTTGTGATATTAGATTCCTTAGATTATATATTATTATAAAGAATTCGCTGTACATCCCCTTCGAGATTTAGATTGTTGCGCCCCTGGGATGAAAATTACGCGTCCACAACTCTCAAATTTATTCCTAAACAAAAATTTGTTAAACAAAGTAGCTTATGCAGCAAAATTATTATGTATGAGGTATCGATATCATTTTGGCATTAATCAATATGAACAATAATTTGTCTCTAATCAAAAGGAAACGTAAATTATCTCACCACTCTTCATGGGAACCTCAGACTCAACAACATCATTTTTAAGATTTGTTAATCATATATAAGCTTGGAAATTAAGTACTTTTAGTGATAGAGAGACTCGCTTTATTTTTTGAATAACTTATGTTTGTACTGTACTTTCCATTCTGGAGATTGTTCTCACAAAGATAAGCAACGCTCTGGTCGGCCTACTGAAGTTGATGATGACCAAATCAAAGTCGTAATTGAAGAAGATCGTCAAATAACTGTTCTAGAAGAGGTTACACGTATCGCACATAATTAAAATGTCTTGGGCTAGTTAAGAAGCTTCATATTTGGGTATCTCACGAATTGAAAGAAATTCTTTTAACACAAAGAATCAACATTAGCACGTTAAACGAAAAGAAACAGACCTTTTCTTGAAAATAATCATCACTGGTGGTGAAAAATGGATCCTGTACTATAACATAGTTCGAAAACTATCATGGAGTAACTATGATGAACCAGAACAAACCACATCGAAAGATAAAAAGCAACAAAAAGAGCTTATGGTGTCAGATGGTGTATTTTTGAGCGCTTCTATGGAACCTAGCTCAATTATTTGCTGATAAGGACCCTTTCTTGAAGAAAATCATCACTGGGGGTGAAAAATGAAACCTGTACTGTAACATATTTCGAAAACTATCATGGAGCAACCACGATGAACCAGAGCAAACCACATCCAAAGATAAAAAGCAACAAAAAGAACTCATGGTGTCAGATGGTGTATTTTTGAGCGCTTCTAAGGAACCTAGCTCAATTATTTGCTGATAAGGACCCTTTCTTGAAGAGAATCATCACTGGTGGTGAAAAATGAAACCTGTACTGTAACATAGTTCGAAAACTATCATGGAGCAACTACGATGAATCAGAACAAACCACATAGAAAAATAAAAAACAACAAAAAGAGCTTATGGTGTCAGATGGTGTATTTTTGAGCGCTTCTAAGGAACCTAGCTCAATTATTTGCTGATAAGGACCCTTTCTTGAAGAGAATCATCACTGGTGGTGAAAAATGAAACCTGTACTGTAACATAGTTCGAAAACTATCATGGAGCAACTACGATGAATCAGAACAAACCACATAGAAAAATAAAAAACAACAAAAAGAGCTTATGGTGTCAGATGGTGTATTTTTGAGCGCTTCTAAGGAACCTAGTTCAGTTTTTTACTGATAAGGATCCTTTCTTGAAGAGAATCATCACTGGTGGCGAAAAATGGATCCTGTACTGTAACATAGTTCGAAAACTATCATGGAGCAACTACGATGAATCAGAACAAACCACATAGAAAAATAAAAAACAACAAAAAGAGCTTATGGTGTCAGATGGTGTATTTTTGAGGGCTTCTAAGGAACCTAGTTCAGTTTTTTACTGATAAGGACCCTTTCTTGAAGAGAATCATCACTGGTGGTTAAAAATGGATCCTGTACTGTAACCTAGCTCGAAAACTATCGTGGAGCAACCACGATGAACCAGAACAAACCACATAGAAAGATAAAAAGCAACAAAAAGAACTCATGGTGTCAGTTTGGTGTATTTTTTGAGCCGCTTCCAAGGAATCAAACGATCAATTCTGATGTTTACTGTCAACAATTAATGAAACTGGATGAAGCAATCAAAGAAAAACGGCCAGAATTGTCAAATCGAAAAGGTTTAGTTCACATATCTTTGGCAACTCGTGGGAAACTATTGGAGCTTGGCTGGAAAGTGATGCCACATCCCCCATACAGCCCTTATCTGGCACCATCTAATTACCATTTATTTCGAAGTTTGCGGAATTCTTTGAATGGTCAAACTTTCACAAATGACGATGACCTTCAATCACACTTGGTTCAATTTTGTGTTAAAGACCGGAAATTCTATGAGCGCAGAATAATGAAGCTGAAAGAAAGATGACAAATGGTCATTGGGCAAAATAAAAAAATATATAATTGATTGAAAACTATTTTGGAGATTGAGAAACGTTTTTTAAAACATTTTATAAAGGGCTGTTATCTTAGGTTAGGTTGAGTTATGTTAGATTGGGTTGTGTTAGATCATAACTTAATAATAAATCAAGATTTTTGTATACAAAGGCCCTTCAATAAATATCCAACTCTCCAACAACTATAGGGTACGGTTAAATTTGAAATTACATGGGGTTCGATGGGTATCTCCGGTATTTAATGCACTAGAGGGTTATCTATGGGCAACATCCCCAGTAGATTTGGCAAAGTTTAAAGTATGTTGTTTCAACTATCTGTCTAAAGTTATTTGATACGACTGTTTAAAGAAAAATATAACACTCCCTTCTCTACGACACTGGAAACGAATTACACATTAAAATTCGTGATCCTATTCAGATCCGCCACTGGTAAAATAAGTGTAATCCGTTTTACATCACTGATTCGTTAGTATTATTGAGTCGAACTAATTATAAGTATTTAGTAACCGATAGTAGAGCAATCACTGAAAAAATTAATCAGGAATCTTGTTAGTTAACTAATCAGCGCATCGTGTCAGCGTGTCAAGTTTTACAGGCGAGTGCATTATAACGAAAGTGAAACGAGTGAACGTCCAAAGTACAACGTGTTTTTTGTACATTCCAATTTTTATTAATGCATTATGATCCGAAATGCGAGTGAAAATAAATTCCGTCTGTTAGTTAAATTAAGAACGTGAAACCAGTTTTGATTTTAAATAGAAATAATTCGAGCGCAAAGAAGTTTTTAAAAAATAATATCAGAGGTACTGCTCGACGAAGAAAAATCCCCCAAAAAACAAAGACAGTTATGAGGGTTTCTAGTTTTTTTTATGAGATAGACAAATAAGAGGATTTTGATCTTGAACTCCTGTAGGTTGTAATGTTCGAGAAGGACGTGCCTTGGTAGCTAATTCCACAGGCTTGCACTTTACCAAAGTTCTGGGAGCCTGCAGCCGAAATTGATGTTCATGGGCCACGTCTGCTTGTATAGTAGGTGTTGTAAGAACTACAGGATTATGCTAAACAGCTCGGCAAGCTCCAGAGGTTATTGATCTTGAACTTCTGTAGGTTGTAATGTCTTGGTAGTTGATTCCACAGGCTTGCACTTCTTCAACGAAAAGTTCTGCCTTGGTAGCACGAACGAATCAATCCATTTTGACCAACTTGGCGGCGATTGATGTGGTTTTTTGATGTTGAGAGCTGATTAGTTTTTGGAATCGATGGATAAAGCCGTTTAAAATTTATTTTAAAAAAACCACTTTTAAAAAAAATTTTTCGTAGTTTTATTGAGATTTCTCGAAATCTACCAATCCGAATTGGTCCAAATTATATTCAAAATCAAAGTCCAGTCAAGCTCTTCCAAATGGCGCCAATCGCGATCAAATCGGTCAAGTTGTTCAAAAGATATGAGAGGTTTACATACATACATACACATACACACTTACAGACATACGGATATCATCGCGTATATATTCAAGAAAGCTTCCTAGAACTTCAAAACTTCGAGATCTGAGGGAAACTCGATTTTCGAAAAACGAGGTGAAACCAATAACTTCCAGTTAGTTAGGTTAGGTTAGGTAAAAAAACTTTATTTTCGATTTTTCTTTCTCCAACGATAACTCGCAAACTAATTTCGACGAGACTGACGTCGATCGACGTGGTTTTTTGAGGTTAAGAGCTGACAAGTTTTTGAAATCGATCCGTAGAGTAGTTTAAAAATTATTTTGAATGGACCACATTTAAAAATCGATTCTTTAGGCTAATTTGGACATTTTTTAATGTAACAACTAAATCTTCTCTCCTGTGTTACAAGTCGAGTTCAAGCTAGCTTGGGTCAAGAAAATTACTGCTAGTATAAAAAATTGTTGTTTTTTCTAATTTTCGGTAGTACTTACAGCAACAAATTTTGGTTCACTAGTTAAGTCGATATTTATTGATTTAACAAATTTTTCGCTAGTTTTATAAGAATTTAGAGCTCTTTAAAGATGGGCCTAAATTAAATTCTGAATCACAAACATTTTCGTGCGATAATTTTCTATGACTTTCCACATGGATTGAACTAACAACGTGCCGATCGAACCTCAAATATTTTCGCATGAATCACTCTGAGTTCCATTAGAACAACGTCAATTGTGGATGGTAGACCATCGTTTGTTTGCCAAAAGGCTTGAAAAAATGAGGAAAATCAATCAAAGAAGACGAATCATTCACCACCACGACATCAGTTCAAATAGAAACATTTTCGAACAGTCAAAACATCGAATTGGTGAGAAATCTGCCGGAGGTAACTCAATCGGAAAGAGAATGGATAATATTAATATATAAAGCCAAATATTCAATTATATACAGTGCTTTTCAGATAAAAGTATCCACCTTTAATAACTTTTGTAATACTGGTATTTAGAAAAAATCCAAAAACACGTCAATTTATGTTGGAAGGGGCAAGCATTATGGCTTATTTAAACTTACTGGAAAAGCCACCCCCTCACCCCTAGCAACATCCTCTTTATTTTTTTAAATTACTTTTTATATTTTTTATGTAAAATTTGGATACTCCTCTTTGAGCTGATTTCAAAAATGTATAATACTTGTAGGTTAAAGTGGTTAGTTTATGAGATGAACAATTTTTATTTTAAGAGCACAAATTTTACTTATTATTTACTTTCACCTTATTTGCCTGTACTAAAATGGGTTGTACAACAGTTCAAACTCTGTAATCTTTTTAACTGTGCTATTTATTCTACTTAAAAAATCCAAACAACAAAAAACTCTACTTTTTATTAAAGTTTGACATTGTCAACTAGAATTTGTAGTCACTATTGATAGTGTAATTTGATACATTATTTATTTTGTTTCTCTGAAATGGTTTACTCTTTGCAAGAAAGAATTGAAATTGTAGGTTTATACTACCAAAATAATAATTGTGCAAGAGCTGCTGCTAGAATATTTAACGAATTACATGACGAAAGACATGCAACTCATAAGTATGTAATTCAACTGATGGAGAAATTTACCACAACAGGGTCTGTTTGCAATAAAGTGCATAAGCGAGAGGGACTCGTAAATAACGAAGCAATCCAAGTGGCAATTTTAGGGCAAGTCAGCTTAGAGGCTCAACAACCCCAATCGTTGTCAACAATAAGTAGAGCGATCGGTGTTTCATCTTCTACAGTTTTCCGAGTTCTACATAAATTCAAGTACCACCCATACAAAGTTAAGTTGGTGCACGAGTTGAGTGAAGATGATTTTGATCGTCGTCTAGAGTTTTGCGAATCAATGACGCAAATTATCAATAATAATCCACAATTGTTAAACAATATTTGCTTTTCTGATGAATGCTCATGGTCATTAAATGGCTTAGTAAGTAGGCATAATTGTAGATATTGGGCTGAAAATGATCCACATATTATGCGTGAATTCCATACACAACATCCCCAAAAGTTAAACGTTTGGTGTGGTATCCTAGGTGACCACATTGTCGGACCTTTCTTCATCAACGGAAATTTAAATGGTGAATCATATCTTGAGTGACTCAGGGAAGGGGTTGACCCACGTATTACAACAATAATAGAAAATGATGATAACCTTTCCGAAGATTTACTGGTATTTCAACAAGAAGGAGCTCCCCCACACTATGCTACGCCTGTCCGACAATTTTTAAACGAAACATTCCCCGCTCGTTGGATAGGTAGAAGGGGGCAGATGATGGAGTGGCCACCTAGGTCACCGGATTTAACACCCCTAGACTTCTCTTTATGGGGGTATTTAAAAACAAAACTTTATGCTACCCAACCAGAATCTCTGGATGATTTACGAGAGAGGATAGAAAATGAATGTCGACAATTAAATCCAGCCGTATTAAGCAATGTCAGAGAGGCATTTCAAAATAGATTATACCATTGTATGGAAGTGAATGGTACTCATTTTGAACACTTATTGTAACTTCATAATAAATAGCACAGTTAAAAAGATTAAAGAGTTTGAACTGTTGTACAACTCATTTTAGTACAGGCAAATAAGGTGAAAGTAAATAATAAGTAAAATTTGTGCTCTTAAAAGAAAAATTGTTTATCTCATAAACTAACCACTTTAACCTACAAGAATTATACATTTTTGAAATCAGCTCAAAGGGGAGTATCCAAATTTTACATAAAAAATATGACAAGTAATTTAAAAAAATAAAGGGGATGCTGCTAGGGGTGAGGGGGTGGCTTTTCCAGTAAGTTTAAATAAGCCATAATGCTTGCCCCTTCCAACATAAATTGACGTGTTTTTGGATTTTTTCTAAATACCAGTATTACAAAAGTTATTAAAGGTGGATACTTTTATCTGAAAAGCACTGTATATTGGTTATTAAGTACTTAAGTAGCAACCCTCGTATATCAAAGTTGATGTCTTCAGAGACTGAAGGTAAACTACCCTACGTATTAATAGTAAATTTTCCAACCAGTGCACTGGAGATTCAACAATTTCAATGTTTTCAAATGCATCCAACAATTAATGTTTCGTTGAAATATCAATTTTATTATTATAGAAAATCCTGATATTTCATTCTCTTTGCATTTCTAATAGTTCATTCCATTAATTATAACATAAGATGTAAAGAAATATCTTAATTATATTTATTAAAATTATTCTAGCGTATCTTGTGATCATTCAAACCTTAAAAAACAGAAGAAGGAACTAAAAACAAATCGAAAGACGTCTGATAACTGATTCTATAGCCGCCTCGTTGGCGCTATTCAAGTTTTTATCCTCGTTCAATTGCGAAAGTTTCAAATCAAGTTATCAGGACTATGTGATTTGCGAATCCGATACATCCAATCTAATATTTTTTTACTAATTGCCCACTACACAAGTGAAAGTATATATCGGCTGTCATTTAATACTTGAAGTTCTGATCATTATTTTTCAGTTGATTAGTGTGATAAAGTTCCTTTGTCTTTTGAAACATTATTAGTCTTCATATTTTATAATACCTTCAACTCAAATACCTTCACCATAGACCAAGTACACAGAAAAAAATCTGTTTTCTTAGACGTGGCTCAGGCATTTGACAAAGTTTGACATGAAAGGCTCAAATACAAACTGAATAAATTCTTGCCTAACCTATATGCAAAACTATGAGAGTCCTATATAAAAGAACGAGCCTTCGGAATAAAGCAGAAAGATACTTACTCAAACTTAAAGGAAATCAACGCGGGTGTACCACAAGGTAATGTTCTTGGGGCACTTTTTTACCTCTTATACATCAGTGACATCCTTCGATTAGAAAAATACAACTATTTGTATTGGTTGCTGGGAAAACAATATATGAACAAATCATGAAATCATGGACCTACGGGATTCAATTATGGGGATGTATTAGCGAAAGCAAACCCAAATAATCCAAAGGTTTCAAAATAAAGTGCTGATGCACCCTGATACTTTCGAAATAACGATCCTAATCGGGACTTGTAGATAGACATAGGAAGGCAGGTATAATTAAATAAAGGAGTAACCGTTTGATAGATAATGTTAAAAATTCATTCATGGAGTCTAGCCTGAAAGTTTTGAATAACTTTTCGCAGTATATTATCAGGTATTGCTGCAATCTCGTCACGAATTCGTTGTTTGAAGACCGGGATTGTCCTGGGTTGATCAGTTCTAAATAGTTTCGTTTTTAGATAAACCCCAAAAAAAAAGAAATCGCAGACAGTAAGGTCTAGAGACCGAGGGGGCCAAACGATATCCTCGTTTCCCCGCATTCATTTTCATTAACTTGAAAGCGGTGAAGTTCAGGTGTGAGAAAGTACCGAGGGCTCTCCTCGGCCCAGTACCTGAGAGTTGTTATTTTGGTTATCATTTTCTTCCAACCTGGCAAACATAACCTCACAAAATCTGAGACGCTGGGACCTCTATTTTATACGGATGATATCGAATCACGGATCTGTTACTTATTCGAAGGCGTGGACTTCTTAACACTGTTTGTCGAAGACATTCAATATCTTAGGCACTTCTGGCACTACGTTCAGTATTATTAAAAAAACACGAATGTTGAATTGGTGTACTTTATACTTAAGGATACATTTGAAATCAAATGAGACATTCAGATTACTAAATTTTCCAATACGTCTCTGAGACCTAAACTTTTATACCTAAGGGTGTTGCAAGAGATTATTATGATAGCTGTACTTTTACTCTTGGTGAAGAGGAATAACTGTTATTTTCTAAATGTTAGGTATTGCGGAAAACAATCCGATCAAGATAAATACTGCACTGCAATTGCATTTGAATTCCGATTAAATGTCAATAATTTTAATGCCCAATAGGTGTTGCTGATGACCGATTGTAAATGTAAAAACAAATTTCACTGTTGGAATTCAATCTAAATTCCTTATACTTGAGTGGCATTTAACTAATATGAACGAAAGAGTAATAAAATTAAATTTCTAATGTAAAACTTTGTATGGGCATTTTAAATATTATTAAAGAATTAATTACTTAAAATTTTTGTACTTAAACGTACCTGAGGTTATACTAATTTTAGGGTTTTTATTGGTCTTTTATAACCATAAGCCTGAGAATGGACAAATCTATAAAATAAATGAGAAACTAAAGAAAAAATATATTTTATTAAGATGAATTATGGATCACATACCAAATTAATTTTGAAAAATCTGTTAAATTTTGATAAAAGACATCTTTTTCCAAATAATTCATCCACTATAGAGAAAGCAACTCATACAGATATTAGTAAAAATTAGCAGTTCAAATTATTTTGTTAAAGTTGGTTTATTGACTTTCGAATCTACTCGTACTAGCGACTACCACGTGGATATGAATGCTAATGTCTTTAAAGAATAGTTCGAACAAATGATTGATATTTTTCTTTAGAACTGTATAATATAATGTTTTTCTCATTTCTAAAGTCTATTTATCAAAGAAAAATGAATAAAAAGTGAATAAAAAGATGATCAGTGCGTGATCAGCACGTGAACACCTCGTTCTCCGAAAATTTTTTATGTAATTTAATCCTTATGTTCTTTAATTTTTAGAAAGTTTTGGAATTTTCTATCACGTAAACTCCTCCGTCCCTAACGGAGGTATTTTTCATGTCCTGTCCTCTTCTTTTTCCAAATTCATATACTTCTTTCTTCATTTCCTTACTTCTCGGGTTTCTCAAAAATCTTCAGTGTGCTGAAGTCCTGTCCATCGATGAAAGTATTAAAATAAATAGCCGTTTTTTTTGTGTTATTTGGAAAAAATCGCGACCGCACGAATTATTTTACAAAGGTTGTATGTACAGAATTGATTACACAAGTGAATTAACAACAAATCATTATTTTATTATTTACCACAATCCTATTTATAATAAAATTAATGCTGACAGTTGTTTATGTAATTTGATCCTTATGCGCTTTAATTTTTAGAAAGTTTTGGAATTTTCTTTCACGTAAACTCCTCCGTCCCTAAGAATGAAAAATAACGGAGGTATTTTTCATGTCCTGTCCTCTTCTTTTTCCAAATTCATATTCTTCTTTCTTCATTTCCTTACTTCTCGGGTTTCTCAAAAATCTTCAGTGTGCTGAAGTCCTGTCCATCGATGAAAGTATTAAAATAAATAGCTGTTTTTTTTGTGCTATTTGGAAAAAATCGCGACCGCACGAATCCAAATGGCTGTGCCAGTTTTCGATGTCTAAAAATTTAATAAACCCGAAATTACAATTATTTTACAAAGTTTGTATGTACAGAATTGATTCCACAAGTGAATTAACAACAAATCATTATTTTATTATTTACCACAATCCTATTTATAATAAAATTAATGCTGACAGTGCTGACAGTTGTTTATGTAATTTGATCCTTATGCGCTTTGTTAGAAAGTTTTGGAATTTTCTTTCACGTAAACTCCTCCGTCCCTAAGAATGAAAAATAACGTAGGTATTTTTCATGTCTTGTCCTCTTATTTCTTCAATTTCGTATTCTTGTTTCTTCATTTCCTTACTTCTCTGGTTTCTCAAAGATCTTCAATATTCCGAAATCCTGTCTCTCGATGAACGTAGATTTTGTGCTGTAGTATTAAAATAATTAGCCGATTTTTCTTTTTGTGCTATTTGGAAAAAATCGCGACCGCACGAATCCGAATGGCTGCGCCAGTTTTCGATGTCCGAAAATTTATAATAATAATTAATATAAATAATAATTATTCTACAAAGCTTGTATGAATAGAATTAATTTCACAAGCGAATTAACTACAATTCATTATTTTATTATTTACCACAATCCTATTTATAATAAATAATGACAGTTGTTTATCTAATTTGGTCCTTATGTGCTTTAATTTTTAGAAAGTTTTGGAATCTTCTTTTACGTAACTCCTACGTCCTTGAGAATGAAAAATAACGGAGGAATTTTTCGTGTCTTGTCCTCTTCTTTCTTCATTTCCTTACTTCTCTGGTTTCTCAAACATCTTCAGTGTTCTGAAATCCTGTCTCTCGATGAACGTAGATTTCGTGCTGTACTATTAAAATAATTAGCCGGTTTTTCTTTCGGCAGTATTCGGAAAAAATCACGACCGCACGAATACGAATGACTGCGCCAATTATATTTTCGATGTCCGAAAGAAATTGTGTACATACGCCTTCCGACAGCTTCGTCCAATATAAATGCATTTATGTTTACGATTCAATGTTTTCATTGGTAAATAATGAAGAAGACGAGTCCACGTGGACTGACGGTTTGTTAGATGTTTAAAGCGGCGTAAACATTGTTTTTCATTTCTTAATTTGGTATGAGTGCCATGCATATTTATGAAATATTGATTGTTCCTCGTATAACTGTCTTCTGTAATTAATATTGAAAGAACTATACTAAGTTTTGGTTTACCATTTTTCTTTGATAAATAGATAGATAAATTTATATTTTTATTTACTCAGTTTATTTATACAATCACTTAAAAAGACCGATTAATAATATATTTTTAACCACTTCAAATTATAACAGACCTCTTTTGATTCTTAGAAGTTGTGTGAACCAATTTATAATAAGTGAATGATAATGAACTGAACTTTACTTCATCCAGTCTCGGATGCTTCAGGTTCTTTCTACTTATGTAGGCCTATCAACATCAAGACCGTGTGGGCGTAGTATCTTTACGACCTAACTGCATGCATTCACATTATGTTGGTGGTCTGCCCTCTCTTAGTAACCAAAGGCGATAATTCGTTTCCAGATGATTTTTTTCGTTCATATGTTGGTGTCAGAAACTGCACTCAATACCGTTGGGATAATTTTTGATTTAATTAGTTATATATAATTCATTTATTCATCGTTTTTATAATTTATACTGTGTTAATGTATAAAGTAGCTTTTTTTATAAACTCGCTGTTGTTTGGGAACCATACAGTGCCATTGTTGGTGGTCGTGGTGTAAGCATTCAAGCTCAAAATGGTGTCAAAAAATCTTTAATGCAGCTCCGATTTTCTTGAAAACTTAGAATTAAGCTCATCTTACCCTCAATATCAAGATCTACATGGTGGTGATGTGTGCAGATGGTTGAAAACCACCCCTTATCGAAAAATACCAATATTATAGTTTTTCCTACTTTTTTTCAATTAAAATTTTTTTCATTTATGCTGCATAAATATTTTAATATATTGTATAACAGAAAATTTATATATTTTGAAGTATCAACCCTTAAAACTACCCTTCTGATGAAAATAATATAGGAAAAAATCTTATTTAAAATATTGCAATTTCATTTTTACTGTGAAAAGTTCATAGCATCTTAATAAAATTTAATTGGTTATTGATTTTTATTGTTCAACCCTTAAAAACTACCCTTCTGCAGATAATAAAATAAGAATAAATCTAATGACTGAATTCTTTTTGAGTTTTTGGTCTCTAATGGGAGTAATTTTTAATTGTCTATACCATGTCAACCCTTAAGAACCACCCCTTTGATAAAAAATAAAAAAAAACATTTTTTAATGACTGTTAATGTTTTGATTTTGAATTCTTTTGATATTCAAGTGAATTTTACAAACACGAAGTGATTTTTCATTCTCTACACGCCGACACCCCTTAAGAACCACCCCTTTATCAAGATTATGAGTATATCATCTCTTGGTACTCTTAAATGTACCTACAGGCAACTTAGCATCAACAGAAAAAATCCGTGTGCAAAAATTTGAAACTTTTTCATATTCTATAATTCACAAGAAAATTTCAAATTCTTATTTTTTATGTAACTCCATTCATTTCGGAGCTATCATATCCTACAAAAAACCATTTTAAAGGTAATTTTCAGGGCTACAAGCCTATGTATGTTAGAAGGACTTCAGATCCTCCACATTTTATTAATAAAGGGTCAAAGGGCTGTGGAAAAGCAATCCAAAAAAATAAAAAAAGCAGAATAATCTTCATAAAAAATGCTTTGATTCGACTGTTTATTTGTTTTTGTATCTCTTATAGTTATTGAGAAAAAATGAACAGAAAATTTTTTTTAAAAAATCAAAAACAAAAAGTATTATTAAATGCTCATTTTTTTCAAAATTATGTATTTCTAATAAGCCAAACTTTTGAATTGTCGTGAATAACATCAAAATAAAGTATTTGGTACAAGGAATAAGTCTAGTTTTGAATTTCAATGAAATGGCATTAGTTTTAGTGCAATTTTTTTAGCTTTAACTATTTTACATCATATTTCACTGAAACTCACATGCACAGGTGTTCATATATTTTTTGGCCTCCTCGGTCTGCTGATTGGAGTCCCCTTGATTTTTTTATGGAGCTACTTAAAACAGTAGGTTTATCAGCGAGGACCATTTGATGATGTAGACCATTTAGATTCATTCTGAAGAAAACTACTCCAAATATTCTTTGTATGGATTTTTCAATATATAAATAATTATTATGCATTTGTATGTAAATTGCAAGGTTGTTCAAAAACAGTATAAATAGAAACTTTATCAAAGTTTTAACAGGTAAGAAACATAAATTGTATCAGAAAACCTAAATTTTGATAATAAATGGCTGTAATTGCATATTTGAATATAACTTTTAAATCAAAACGAATTTACTTTATAAAATTTTTCTGAATTGTGAAAAAAAAAGATACTTTCGTACGAATTTTTTGACAAACCTCGTATACTGCTGTAATAATTTGATATCTGATGGTTGCATTTTAACTTTTGGACCATGTAGAACTTTTTATCATGAATAACATTTTTTCCTAAAACCACTAATAAAAAAGTTTTGGTTCCATATGGTTTCAACTTAAGTAGACACACTGTATAACGATAATACACACGTTCAAAAACACTCCCCTTCAACTGTATCATTGTCACCTAGGCAGTGCACATAATAATGAGAATTAACAGACCAATAAATAATATACGATTATGCGTTTCATTATAATAATAGGATCAGTTTTGACGTGCTGTCTAGGGACATTTTCATTCATTCATCTTTTGTTGCAGTACTCAAAATGTGGGTGGAGTGTCTGACATAATTCGTAACGTGGGTGATTGTAAAGTCGAAATACAAGATTTGTACACTATTCTCAAAAATTTTTATATCAAAATTAGTACTGTAAACTTATTACCCAAATAATTAGAATAACTTCCCTTAAAGTTCATACATGTCATTATTAAAGTCGAGAGTTTCTTTTTCATATACCGGGTGGACAACTGAAAACAACCGTCGGCCATAGAAAAAAAATTGAGTACTTTTTTGTTGAAAAATCGATTGAAAAAATCCTCTTTGCTCATTTAAGATTGTCCCTCTAAAAGTTACGGTTTGTTAACCATTGAGCATGAGCCGCCCTGATTATTTATTCCATCAAACACACAACATGGACTTATGTGATCATCCATTAAAAATTCATAATGTTCGAATGTATATTGTAACGTTTATCGGGAACCAGATCCCACTTCTTTCGCGATCTCAAGTTCGGCTTTGAATTCTGTCACTGAGTCTCTTGGCCATGTTTATGTCACTATTTATTCACAGTTTACTACTTCTGACACCAATATAATGTTTTTCTCTCTTTTTTTTATCTAAATACGATGCACTTAACTAACTTATTAACTTACTTCGATTACTTCGCTAATTTCAGTAGTTCACTACGACTATTTATTATAAACTAACTTAACATCGTGTACAAAAATCATTTATATACCTAAATAAAATTCTACAAAGTTCTAGAACAAAAGGAAATAAATAAATAAATAGGCTTTCTTAGAAATTATTCAGAAGAAATTATGCAAATAGATTATATACAAACAAACATCAAACGAGTTCCGCCATTTATAAATAGTATAAGAAAGGCGTCGCGCGAATTCGCCTAATATTTTAAATTCCATAGTAGCTGGACAGGGCCGGTCTATGGAACCATTTTGCGAAATAATTTTGAAAATATACTTAAATATAAGTTTTGATTTCCATCATTTTCACAAACTCCCAGAACGCCTTCTATACTGTGAAACTTGTCTTCTCTAATTTATTATTGATTATTAATACTATTATTTTCGTTTTTATTTTAATTCAAGCAAAAATTACCTCAATCTTCTTTTTTATGCTTTCGTACTAATTTGTAATAATAAAAGATTAAGTTTTTAGTTTGGTGAGCGAAATTACAAGCCACAAGTTTTGCTTTGTTAGGCCTTAATTACAGTTAATTGTGTGACGAAAATTAATTAATTCTCGCATTATTACATCATATTCTCGACATATTTACTATTCCAAGGTCAAAAACTTTGTAATATAAATAATTTAGTGTATCAAAAAGACATTCCAACTATATTCAAATGACAATTTCTTGTCAAGCGTAGCTAAAGCTTACGGTTTCTTTCATTCTACTCAGCAAAAATGAAGATGCAAATTTTCTTCGTAGGACGGACATTGTCGCAGAGGACGATTATTTGATAGGCGGGGTTGTCAAGACCACATATTTTAAACGCTATTAATAATATCAGAATTTTTTATAGTGACATAATAACGGATTTAAATTGGTGGACAAGGTTAATCCCTTCATCAGCATTTCGGAAACGCTACTAATGACATAAAAATTCGTCACCAACGTTTTCTTGACTATCTACCAGTATCTGTGGGTACGGAGCTATTCACTACAGGCCAAAAGCTTTTGCTGACTGGCCAGATTGTTCTATATTTTTCTTCAATATCCTTCAATAGCCTTCTTTTATAGTCGTTTTTCCTTTCTCCTGCACACCTGAAATCCTCAAACTTTGAGTCGTCACTCCATAAAACTCTTTCCCACTCTTCATGCATGCAATTTTTATGTTTTCAATCCCTCTACAACCTTATTTTGACGTCTTGAAAGAAGCCAGTTTCTCTCAATCTCCTTTTCATTGTACAAGTACTCACAGACCGATTCATTGATCTGAGCTGCTATATCTGAGCCCGTAAGTCGTTGATCACGTTTACTGATCAATCTTGGACATCATCCTTTTGTTGGGGCAACAGAAACATCGGATATGAGTAGAAGAAAAATAAATCATGGACCTTGAAGGTACTAAAGGACTTGCATCACCAAATGCGCGTTGGAACCGGTCAAGACTTGTTCATTTAAACAAAATAAGATCAATATCACTATTCATTCTGTGATCACCTGGCAAATAAAGGCTCCTTTCATAGGACCACAACCTTTTGTGAATTTCCAAAAATTGATGAACATAGAATAGTAGGTATACAAAAAACATTGAGCAAGAACCAGGTCTGACCCCAAGTCATCTCAAATTGTCCTTTAATGAAGCAAAGTACAAAGGCTAAGGTATTTACATTCACATTCCTTTAAAATAGAAGATGGAAGCTGCATATCCTTCAGATAATTAGCTCACTTGTCAAAGTCGTTGCTATCTGGGTGGTAAACAGTTCGGGGGGTGCTCAATAGATCAGCAACTACTGAACTGCAGTTAGAGCTCGTTACTTTAAGATGGTGGTTGCCAGATTTAACTTCTCTAGGTCCGTGACGTCCAGAAATAAACAGAGAGAGCCTCGTTTCTAATAAACATAAGTTGTGTTGGTAAAGAATGCGAAAAATTTTAATTCATTCGGAATATTTTGGCGGACAATGTGTATGACTAAAAAATATTTACACCTGAACCGTATTCGTCAACGTTGTTTGCGGTTTTTATTGATACCATTCCCATCTGATGACATATATACGTAGATTTTCACGACAAGCTGTAAATGTGTCTAATAAATAAGTGAAATATAAATTAAATACTTAAATTAAATAGTACTGTCAGTGGAGATTTTAATTTTTTTAAACCTAACGCAATTACCTCAATGTACCCTTTCATATTAAACTAAAGAAGGTTCGTTCCCACTACATATAAATTGAGTCCGTGATTCTCAAAATGGTCCACGTGGACCACCAGGGGTCTACGGAGATTCGATGTGGGTCTACATTGGGCGTGACAAAAATTTGGGTCCACAATCGTAAACGGGAGTCCATGAAAATGGTTTAGATAGTGAAGTAGCTCAGCGATTTTGCCATAATACACAACACGTCGAGTTATTTCTTTAAGGAAAAATCGATTCCATTCACAAACTTTATTTCGGTGGCAACAGATGGAGCTCCTGTCGTGTACGGGCGATATCGATATGATAATTATGTTCGCCCATTTCTAGGACTCACTTGGGCAGATCCAATTTTCTTGCGTTTTCGTCGAACGATCTTTCTGATTCGAGTGTGATCGATGCACGTGCGCTCCTCGCACCCCACCATAAATTCTAGGTTTTAATTTTTCGATTTTCCAACGGATTATATACTAAATTCCAGGTAATACTCTTAATGAATTACGAGTTCTATCATGTACTCGAACTACCTTTTCGTTTACCTGAAATATTCCCGTTCCGAGTTGGCGCGTCGTTATTTCACCAACAAAATTCGTGGGAACAGACCCAGTTTTTGATAAAGGTGGCAGCTGATAACTCTCTTGAGTCAATTCGAATGAAATTAATAGTGATAGCCATTAAATGTAAGATTTTATTTTCTTTTAAGTACAATGGTAAATGACAAAAAGGTTATCTTTCTTTCTACTATCTTAATGTGTTACATTTCCTTTACAATCGCTTATGAATGGAAGTTCTTATGAAAATAAAAAAAACTAAACCGCTGTCGTCTAATGCAATAATAAAATTGCCCCACATTTCAATAAAACATATTCTTTAGTTTTTAGATTATGTCTTTGTTTATACACTTTTTAGTTTTACTTGTATATGTATAACTGTACTTTTTGGCCTCGATTTGAATGATCAAATTCAGTTCAAATTCTGCACACTTGTCAAATAGTGATGTTAGTGCAATAATTTGATCAAAATATCTGATTATCTTGATTAAATTCGCCAGTGTTCATGAATTTCATTTTGTATCCTTTACATGAGACTAAGAAAAAGTTGAAAAATTATCAAAATATTTTGATAAAGACTTGAAGAAACGTCAAAATATTTTGATAAAGACTTGAAGAAACGTTAATATATTTTGATAAAGACTTGAAGAAACGTTAATATATTTTGATAAAGACTTGAAGAAACGTCAAAACATTTTGATAAAGACTTGAAGAAACGTCAAAATATTTTGATAAAGACTTGAAGAAACCGCAAAATATTTTGATAAAGACTTGAAGAAACGTCAATATATTTTGATAAAGACTTGAAGAAACGTCAAAATATTTTGATAAAGACTTGAAGAAACGTTAATATATTTTGATAAAGACTTGAAGTAACGTCAAAATACTTTTATAAAGACCTGAAGAAACGTTAATATATTTTGATAAAGACTTGAAGTAATGTCAAAATATTTTGTTAAAGACTTGAAGAAACGTCAATATATTTTGATAAAGACTTGAAGAAACGTCAAAATATTTTGATAAAGACTTGAAGAAACGTTAATATATTTTGATAAAGACTTGAAGTAACGTCAAAATATTTTTATAAAGACTTGAAGAAACGTTAATATATTTTGATAAAGACTTGAAGTAACGTCAAAATATTTTGTTAAAGACTTGAGGAAACGTCAAAATATTTTGATAAAGACTTGAAGAAACCTCAAAATATTTTGATAAAGACTTGAAGAAACATCAAAATATTTTGATAAAGACTTGAAGAAACGTTAATATATTTTGATAAAGACTTGAAGTAACGTCAAAATATTTTTATAAAGACTTGAAGAAACGTTAATATATTTTGATAAAGACTTGAAGTAACGTCAAAATATTTTGTTAAAGACTTGAAGAAACGTCAAAATATTTTGATAAAGACTTGAAGAAACCACAAAATATTTTGATAAAGACTTGAAGAAACGTCAATATATTTTGATAAAGACTTGAAGAAACGTTAATATATTTTGATAAAGACTTGAAGTAACGTCAAAATATTTTGTTAAAGACTTGAAGAAACGTTAATATATTTTGATAAAGACTTGAAGAAACCACAAAATATTTTGATAAAGACTTGAAGAAACGTCAATATGTTTTGATAAAGACTTGAAGAAACGTCAAAATATTTTGATAAAGACTTGAAGTAACGTCAAAATATTTTGTTAAAGACTTGAAGAAATGTCAAAATATTTTGATAAAGACTTGAAGAAACCGCAAAATATTTTGATAAAGACTTGAAGTAACGTCAAAATATTTTGTTAAAGACTTGAAGAAACGTCAAAATATTTTGATAAAGACTTGAAGAAACCACAAAATATTTTGATAAAGACTTGAAGAAACGTCAATATATTTTGATAAAGACTTGAAGAAACGTTAATATATTTTGATAAAGACTTGAAGTAACGTCAAAATATTTTCTTAAAGACTTGAAGAAACGTTAATATATTTTGATAAAGACTTGAAGAAACCACAAAATATTTTGATAAAGACTTGAAGAAACGTCAATATATTTTGATAAAGACTTGAAGAAACGTCAAAATATTTTGATAAAGACTTGAAGTAACGTCAAAATATTTTGTTAAAGACTTGAAGAAATGTCAAAATATTTTGATAAAGACTTGAAGAAATCGCAAAATATTTTGATAAAGACTTGAAGAAACGTCAATATATTTTGATAAAGACTTGAAGAAACGTCAATATATTTTGATAAAGACTTGAAGAAACGTCAATATATTTTGATAAAGACTTGAAGAAACGTCAAAATATTTTGATAAAGACTTGAAGAAACGTTAATATATTTTGATAAAGACTTGAAGAAACGTCAAAATATTTTGATAAAGACTTGAAGAAACGTCAAAATATTTTGATAAAGACTTGAAGAAACCGCAAAATATTTTGATAAAGACTTGAAGAAACGTCAATATATTTTGATAAAGACTTGAAGAAACGTCAAAATATTTTGATAAAGACTTGAAGAAACGTTAATATATTTTGATAAAGACTTGAAGTAACGTCAAAATATTTTTATAAAGACCTGAAGAAACGTTAATATATTTTGATAAAGACTTGAAGTAACGTCAAAATATTTTGTTAAAGACTTGAAGAAACGTCAATATATTTTGATAAAGACTTGAAGAAACGTCAAAATATTTTGATAAAGACTTGAAGAAACGTTAATATATTTTGATAAAGACTTGAAGTAATGTCAAAATATTTTTATAAAGACTTGAAGAAAAGTTAATATATTTTGATAAAGACTTGAAGTAACGTCAAAATATTTTGTTAAAGACTTGAGGAAACGTCAAAATATTTTTATAAAGACTTGAAGAAACGTTAATATATTTTGATAAAGACTTGAAGTAACGTCAAAATATTTTGTTAAAGACTTGAAGAAACGTCAAAATATTTTGATAAAGACTTGAAGAAACCACAAAATATTTTGATAAAGACTTGAAGAAACGTTAATATATTTTGATAAAGACTTGAAGTAACGTCAAAATATTTTGTTAAAGACTTGAAGAAACGTTAATATATTTTGATAAAGACTTGAAGAAACCACAAAATATTTTGATAAAGACTTGAAGAAACGTCAAAATATTTTGATAAAGACTTGAAGTAACGTCAAAATATTTTGTTAAAGACTTGAAGAAATGTCAAAATATTTTGATAAAGACTTGAAGAAACCGCAAAATATTTTGATAAAGACTTGAAGTAACGTCAAAATATTTTGTTAAAGACTTGAAGAAACGTCAAAATATTTTGATAAAGACTTGAAGAAACCACAAAATATTTTGATAAAGACTTGAAGAAACGTCAATATATTTTGATAAAGACTTGAAGAAACGTCAAAATATTTTGATAAAGACTTGAAGAAACGTTAATATATTTTGATAAAGACTTGAAGTAACGTCAAAATATTTTTATAAAGACCTGAAGAAACGTTAATATATTTTGATAAAGACTTGAAGTAACGTCAAAATATTTTGTTAAAGACTTGAAGAAATGTCAAAATATTTTGATAAAGACTTGAAGAAACCTCAAAATATTTTGATAAAGACTTGAAGAAACGTTAATATATTTTGATAAAGACTTGAAGAAACGTCAAAATATTTTGATAAAGACTTGAAGAAACGTTAATATATTTTGATAAAGACTTGAAGTAACGTCAAAATATTTTTATAAAGACTTGAAGTAACGTCAAAATATTTTTATAAAGACTTGAAGAAACGTTAATATATTTTGATAAAGACTTGAAGTAACGTCAAAATATTTTGTTAAAGACTTGAAGAAATGTCAAAATATTTTGATAAAGACTTGAAGAAACCTCAAAATATTTTGATAAAGACTTGAAGAAACGTTAATATATTTTGATAAAGACTTGAAGAAACGTCAAAATATTTTGATAAAGACTTGAAGAAACGTTAATATATTTTGATAAAGACTTGAAGTAACGTCAAAATATTTTTATAAAGACTTGAAGTAACGTCAAAATATTTTTATAAAGACTTGAAGAAACGTTAATATATTTTGATAAAGACTTGAAGTAACGTCAAAATATTTTGATAAAGACTTGAAGTAACCTCAAAATATTTTGATAAAGACTTGAAGAAACTTGAAAATATTTTGATAAAGACTTGAAGAAACGTTAATATATTTTGATAAAGACTTGAAGAAACCTCAGAATATTTTGATAAAGACTTGAAGAAACGTTAATATATTTTGATAAAGACTTGAAGAAACGTCAAAATATTTTGATAAAGACTTGAAGAAACGTCAATATATTTTGATAAAGACTTGAAGAAACGTCAAAATATTTTGATAAAGACTTGAAGAAACGTTAATATATTTTGATAAAGACTTGAAGTAACGTCAAAATATTTTTATAAAGACCTGAAAAAACGTTAATATATTTTGATAAAGACTTGAAGTAACGTCAAAATATTTTGTTAAAGACTTGAAGAAACCTCAAAATATTTTGTAAAGACTTGAAGAAACGTCAATATATTTTGATAAAGACTTGAAGAAACCGCAAAATATTTTGATAAAGACTTGAAGAAACGTCAATATATTTTGATAAAGACTTGAAGAAACGTCAAAATATTTTGATAAAGACTTGAAGAAACGTTAATATATTTTGATAAAGACTTGAAGTAACGTCAAAATATTTTTATAAAGACCTGAAGAAACGTTAATATATTTTGATAAAGACTTGAAGTAACGTCAAAATATTTTGTTAAAGACTTGAAGAAATGTCAAAATATTTTGATAAAGACTTGAAGAAACCTCAAAATATTTTGATAAAGACTTGAAGAAACGTCAATATATTTTGATAAAGACTTGAAGAAACGTCAAAATATTTTGATAAAGACTTGAAGAAACCTCAAAATATTTTAATAAAGACTTGAAGAAACGTCAATATATTTTGATAAAGACTTGAAGAAACGTCAAAATATTTTGATAAAGACTTGAAGAAACCTCAAAATATTTTGATAAAGACTTGAAGAAACGTCAAAATATTTTGATAAAGACTTATAGAAAAGTCAAAATACTCTGATAAAGACTTAAGGAAACGTCAAAATACTTTGAGAAATATTTAAAGAAAAATCAAAATATTTCATAAAGACTTGAAGAAAAGTTAAAATGCTTTGAGAAAGATTTAAAGAAATGTCGAAATATTTTGATAAAGACTTGAAGAAATGTCAAAATATTTTAATAAAGACTTGAAGAAAAGTCAAAATATTTTGATAAACACTTAAAGGAACGTCAAAATATTTTGATAAAGACTTGAAGAAACGTCAATATATTTTGATTAAAATTTAAAGGAACGTCAAACTATTATGAGAAAGATTTAAAGAAAAGTCGAAATATTTTGATAAAGTCTCAAATAAACGTCAAAATATTTTGATGAATGCTTATAGAAATGTCAAAATATTTTGATAAAGACTTATAGAAAAGTCAAAATATTTTGATAAACACTTAAAGGAACGTCAAAATATTTTGATAAAGACTTGAAGAAAAGTCGAAACGTCAAATTAGAGAAATTTATTTTTATTTATTGTATAAGTTCAATTTTTCGAAACAGCCAGTTCGCCTTGTA